>NC_062566.1:62561590-62864621 GCF_022837055.1 Prionailurus viverrinus
CAAAAGGTTATACAAGTTCTTTCAAAAGAAAACTATTAAACATTACTAAGACTTCAACAATGGAGGAATATATAATGGTTGTAGATTGGAAATTGGAAGACCCAATGTTCTAAAGACCCTAATTCTCTTCAAATTGATCTATAGAGTGAATCAAAATTCCAGCAAGTAAAGACGTTGTTTTTTTGTCTTGTTTGACTTTGTTTTGTTTTGTTGGGGAATACATGGTTTTCATGTGTGTAGAAATTGACATACAAATTCTACAATGTATGCGGACCTGCAAGGGGTAAAACATGGCCACAATAATCCTGAAGATGAAGAACTAACCTGTAGGCTTTATACAACCATATAGGTAAATTTCTTCTAAAGCTACAATATTTTAGATCTGGTAATACTGACACAATGATAACCAAAAAGACAAATGGAACAAAAGAAACCAGATACAGCTTCATAGATACAGGCTTTATGACAAATATGGTGCTGCAGTGTGGCGAGGAAAAAGGTGGTCTTTGGGGTCAAGTGGAGATCTATATGGAAGAAAACTAATCTTGACCTCTACACTTCATATCATACACTAAAATCAATTCCAAGGGGACTGTAGATCTAAATGTGAAAGGAAAATCAATTAAACTTTTAGGAGACTACATAGGAAATATTTTCATGGAGTAAAGCAAAATTTCTTAAGACAAAAAAAACATTACCATAAAGGAAATGATTGATGACTTGAAAGACATTAAAATTGGAAACATCTTCTCATCTGAAATACCATTAAGAGAGAGAAAAAGCAAGTCACAGAGTGGCAGAAAATACCCACAATACATATAGCAACAAAAGAATCATATCTAGAATGAATAAGCAACTCCTACAAATCAATTTTTAAAAGACAGATAATCCAACAGAGACTAAGACAAATATTTGAATAGGTGCTGCACAAGAGGTATTCAGGTAGAAAATGACCATATGGAAGGGTGTTCATCCTCATTTGTCATCAGAGAAATATGAAGTAAGACCATAATATACCACAACATACCCACCTAAAATTGCTAAAATTATAAAACCTGACAATACCAAATGTTGACAAGGATATGGAACAACTGGAACTCTCATACACTCCAGGTGGGAGTGTAGATGGGTACAATTGCTTTGGGAAACTGTTTATCCTCATCTACTAAAGCTGAGCATATACAAACCCTAAGACCCAGCAATCCCACCCAAAAGAAATGCATACATACATGCACCCTAATACATGTACAGGTAGTTTCTTAAAAGGTTAAACATAGAATTACCATAACACCCAGTAATTTCCCTCCAAGAGAAATGGAAACATACGTCCAAAGAGAAACATGTTTGCAAATGTTTGTAGGAGCATTATCCAAAAGGTGGAAATAGCCAAAAGTTAGAAATGACCCAAATGCCTGTGGATGAATGGAAGAACAAATTGAAGTGTATCAATAATGTGATATGTTATCCAACTACAAGAAGGAACAAAGTACTGATTCATGCTATAATGTGGGTGAAACTTGAACAAGTTATTCTAGGATAGAAGCCAGACACAAGGGTCATATATTGTATGATTTCTTTTATATAATATATCCAGATAGACAAATCCATAAAGACAGAGAATACATTGGTAGTTATCAGGGAATTGAGGAGAGGAGATGGGGAGTGATTCCTTAATGGGTACAGGGTGCTTTTCTGGTGTGATGAAAATTTCTGAGAGTAGAGAAAGGTGGTAGTTATATAACATTATAAATACATTAATTCTACTGACTTGTATACTTTAAAATGGTTAATTGTATATTATATGAATTTTACCTTAACTTTTTAAAAGATATAAAAATAGCCCTTTTCTGGCCTCACTTTCATCTTCTCTGGAAACTATATTCCTATTCTCTACAGGCAGTCCTCACTTTACACAGTACTGGCATGAATTTCAGCTACTATGGCTAAGTTAAATTATACCAGTCTCCCAACAAAATGGCCCAAATTTCAGTTACCACAGTATAGTATTTATGAGTAATTCCATAAAGTGTGAACTTCACATCTAGCTTTTTGGTCCACAAATTACATATAACAAATAACTGATATGCATCATAATCAGTGACCAATCGCATCACTTCTTTCAAGGTCTGGCAGTGATTAGCCCCTGGACATCTGTTACTCAGTATATGCATAGACAGTGAAGAATACACTTTTGTTGTTTCCCAGTGATAAGTCCAGATGACCTATTACAAAAATGGATAATTGAACGAGGGAATTGGCCTCTTAACAGAGATCAAAATGTTCACGGAGATAAAAATGCAGCAAAGAAATGGACAGCGAAATGTCAAAACTGAAATTCTCATCCAGTGAAGAGTTATAGAAGAAAGAGCTGACCACAGGATTGTTGACAGGGCTACCATTTGAGAGACTTGGGATGTACAGCCAGAGGAACTTACTGAAGGTGAACTTATCAACATAAATGAGGAAAGAGGTTTTGACAAAAAGGACGAAGATGTCCCAGAGGGAGAGATGCTGGCAAACAACTTCAATATTAAAGGCGTTCTCAGAGATATTTTGTGATATTGAAAGCATGGAGGATAAAATGTTGGAAGCTAATCAAAACTTAGAAAGGAGTATGACAATATGCCAATGCATAGAAAAATGTTCACCCCCTGTCATAAATTAGAGGCAAGAAGATAACAAGTACTATTAAAACTACTCTTGATAGATTTTTTACAAAAACAATAATATTCTTCAATTCTCAATATTTCTCACGTTTTTTTATTACAGTATATTAAATTGGCTTCACTGTTTTAATTTCTCTACTTATTTATAACTGACAGTAAGACAGTTTTTACTTTTTCAACAGTAATTTTTTTAATGTTAACTTATTTTGACAGAGAGAGAGTACAAGCAGGGGAGGAGCAGAGAGAGAGAGAGGGAGAGGAAGAATCCCAAGTGGGGATCCATCCCACGAACTGCAAGATCATGACCTGAGCTGAAATCTAGAGTTGGACGCTTAACCAATTAACAGGCGCCCCTTAACAGAAATTTTTTTTAAGTTGCTAAACAATTGTAACTTTCTCCCAGTGACCATTAAGATTGCTTTGCATGGGTTCAGCTTGCACAGCCATTTTTATGACCCCACACTACTATGCAAAACTACAACTCTGCTCTCTATGCTCCATATTCCAAATACTATTATCACCAATTTAAAATATCTGTATCCTTCCCAACAATATCTCTGCCACATAATATTGGCTTAAGAAATATTTGTTTCCACCACTCCCTTCCACTCAGTAACTTAGATCATGACATTTCCTTACCCTGTGATTTCTTCTCCTTACAATTTTAAATTCACCTACCCTCATGAAGATATTTTCTCATTTCCTGTTCCCCAAATTATGGTGATCTCATCCTCCCTCCCTTGAAGCCTCTGCCTACTATAATAGAAAAATAGTCCTTTCGATTTAGCAACAATCCCCTTTTAATATACCTTTGTTGTAAGATAATATGTATCTGGTTTTCAGTTTTGGTTTTGTTTTGTCTTTTTTTTTTTTTTTTGGAAGTAGGGAATTGTGTGATTCAAACAGGATATAGCAGGGGCTCCTGGGTGGTTCAGTCAGTTTAGCATCTGGTTTTATATTTTGGCTCAGGTCATGATCTTGCTGTTTGTGAGATTAAGCCCCAGGTTAGGCTCTGAGCTGACAGTGCAGAGCCTTCTTGGGATTCTCTCTCTCTCAAAATAGATAAATATACATGAAAAAAATTTAATGGGATATAACAGAACATGCATACACAAATAAAGGTAAAATACACAAAGAAAGGCAAAACCAGAACTTCTCTTTTATTTTTAATAAATATAAAAATTCTAAAGCAGAATGCTCCTGGAAAACAATTAATATGCTATTGTAGCTTTTTATTTGAGTGTTCATATTATATTGGATACCTCTAAAATATCTACATTAAGAACACAGTCTATGTGAGTTTTATTCCTCCAGGATGTGGAGGAAAGACAACATCGTACACAGTAAATAGTTTAGCAGTCACTCTAACAACTACCCAATTGCTATGTTCAATTGTACTTTTTACACTTTACCCTTGAATGAATAGTTATTTGGCTCTGAAATTTCTTGAACTGAAAGCTCTTTGTTGAAGACCTCACAAGACTTTTAATAGAGACAACTGAAAAAAGCAATTGATTTTCCCCCTAGTTGGAGACTGTATTCAAAAGATTGGTAAACAGTATCTACTATGCTCTCCCGTAAGAATGCATCCTTTGATCTGTACTTTGAAAAAAACTACATATAAGTCAATATTTGTTTTTTTTTAGGCTAAGCACATGCAGGATTTTCTGGGACATTTGTACAATATAGCTATTATTATTGGGGAATGGGACAAATGGTTTTTTGTTTACACTCTTATTCTAGGTGACTTGAAATTAGTTCTGGCTGATGCATACTTGGATCAATTTCTGCCCATATCACAGACAACACGCTTCATTACACTTTCAGGCACCCTGCATTCCCTGCCCTTCCATCCACAATGGTAGGCACAACCGTAGACATTTTATTTATAACCCCATCCCCTTAGCCATGGTTGATTGGACCAGGAATGTGCATCTGTCTCAATCTCAGCCAAAAAGAGTCTCTTCCCTCAGAAATTGGATTTAGGTTGTCCTTTTGGAAGTGTCTGGACCAGTGAGGTACAGACTTAGAAATTCGGGGAAGAAATTTCATTTATCATCATGCAAAAGAAACCAATCTTCAGAGAGGAAAAGACAACTTTTTGGTCCCTAGTATCAATTCCTTTCAAAGCCCAAATTCCTTCCCACTACTGGACTCCATGAGACATCCCTGTATCATTATAATGAATTCTTCTTGCCCATTTAAGCTGACTAGAATCGCTTTCTGTTGCTTGCTACCGTGACTCATAACAAAAACAAGAAATATTCGAATGCACTTCTGTGTAGAGACTTCATCTCTGAAACAGGAATAACAATGATTTTAATATTATAAATCTCAATAGTAGACAAGCAGAAAAATGAATGCCCTTTTCAAAGTAGAATCAACTATTAATTATCTTTACATACAAAATTGGCAAGTTTTTCCCAAGAAGGCTTTGCTACTTGTCCTAAGCTTGCTATGTAGTCTACACTACTAATTTGCTATACTCAAATCGATCTGCTATTCCACAAAATCACATCAGCCTTTCAGATAACAACCAAGCTTTTTAGACCTGCAAGTAACTCTCCACCTGAGTGGGGTATGTGGTCTCAAACACCCTAGTAGATCTTTTATATGAGACACTCTCTTAAATGAATAATAATTCCAACAGCTTAACAGAGTCTGTGTTGGTTTCCCTGGTGCCATAAGATCTTTATTGGGGAAAATGTCTCTAATCTGACCACTGACCATAATGGTGCTTGTTTGCTTTCTGTCTAATGTTATTTACCTTTAGAAATGTTGAGTTATTGATTTTTTTAACTTAATATTTTCTAAAATGCACTTGATATTCTCAGAAGATTTTTTTTTCTTTTCCCATTCAATTTCTCATGGGTCTTTAATTCCACTCTCAGCACCAAATGGTATATGCAGGAGCAGAACATCTAAACTTGTCGTTAATTTGGGAAGCTGGATAAATGGAATCTAAGCATAAACCTAGAAGAGAGGCAATCTCCTAAGTTTAGCAAACAATCCAACCCATTCTTGTTTTTTCCTAACCCATTCTTAATGTGTTAAAAATAGCATGATTATACAAGCAAGACCAGAATAAAGAGCCATTTCTCATTTACTAAAAGCACAAACAATAGGATTTATTTCCGATATTTGTACTTATTTCTGAGAAAGTTCTTGAATATCATCAAATGGTTTAAAAGGCATTGACACTCCAAATTTTACTGACTCCAACGACATAATTCAGACCAACATTTAAAAAAAATCAGTCAATTAGCTCATTTGTTGCATACCTGGAGAATAATTGGCAAATTGGTTAATTTACTGTTCGAATGTCAAGGTTAATAGTTGCTTTCTTTTAATTATGATATTTTATTGTTTTAAAGTTTCTGTCCTCACTGTGAATCAAAATGTATTTGATTTTTATAAATATGTTTAAATAAAATAGAATATTTCATTCCTGGAATATGAACTTTGGTAATCTTTTTCAGTGAAACAGGGTATTATTTAAACCAAAAATACACACAAAAAGTAAAAAGAACCATAATTAATAAATATTGTCAATGTATTTTTACTAATAGCTATTAATATATATCCAATAAACTATATAATATTGATTATCAATTATTGAAGTAACTGTATTTTAGGTTTGTCTTTAATACAGACTGCAATGGCATAGTAAAAGTTTTGAGTCAGAAAAAGTTTAAGGAATAGGAATGGGCATTTAAATTAAAACTCAATTCAACTTTATCATCCCCTATATAAAATGGAGTTCTGATCAAAGAATATTTTGTGTAGAAGAGTTAAAGCTATAACAAACCATAGATAAAACAATAGAAATTTTTAAAGGTTGTTGAATGTGAATTATAAATTACCATTATAAATACTTCTATTTTAGCTGCTTTGGAACACAGTCTGAAATTCCCCTCCAAAACTCAAATATAGAGTTACCACATTGACTCAGCAATTACACTTCTAAGTAAATTCTCAAAAGAATTGAAAATAGATGTTCAAACAAAAACTTGTAGGGAACGTTCACAGAAGCATTACTCATAATAGTCAAAAATTATAAACAACTCAAATATCCTTCAGCTGATAAATGGATAAGCAAAATAAGGGTATCACCACATAGTGGAATATTATTCAGCCATGCAAAGAATAAAACAATCAACAAAGCATTTCCAAATTATTTTTCTTTTTTTTTTTAATTTTTTTTTCAACGTTTATTTATTTTTGGGACAGAGAGAGACAGAGCATGAACGGGGGAGGGGCAGAGAGAGAGGGAGACACAGAATCAGAAACAGGCTCCAGGCTCTGAGCCATCAGCCCAGAGCCCCACGCGGGGCTCGAACTCACGGACCGCAAGATCGTGACCTGGCTGAAGTCGGACGCTTAACCGACTGCGCCACCCAGGCGCCCCAACATTTTTTTAAAGTTTATCTATTTACTTTGAAAGAGAGAGTGCACACATGCATGTGGGCACACGCAGGTGAGGGGCTGAGGAAGGGAGATATAGAATCCCAAACAGGCTCCAACCACCAGCATAGAGCCTGATATAGGGCTCCATCCCACAAACCGTGAGACCATGACCTAGGCCGAGATCAAGAGACGCTCAACTGACTTAGTCACCCAAGCCCCCAGAGAGGCAAAAGACCCATAATAGCCAATACAATATTGAAGGAGATGAACCAAGTTGGAGGAATGAGACTGTCCAACTTCAAGATTTACTAACAAGCTATGGTAATTGAGATATTGTAGTACGTGCAAAAAAAAAAAAAAAAAGGTAAATAGATCAATGGAGCAGAATAGAGAGAACAGAACAGAATATAGACCCCCATAACGGAACAGAAATAGACCCCCATAAATATAGTCGATTGATCTTTGGCAAAAAAGCAAAGGCAACACAATGAAGTAAAGATAGTCTCTTCAACAACTGGTGCCAGAAAAACTGGACATTCTCAAGCACAAAAATAAATCTAACCACAAATCTTAAATCTTACATAAAAATTAACTAAAAATGAGTCACAAACCTAAATGTAAACTGCAAAACTACAAAACGTTTAGAAAATAAGATATGAGAAAACCTAGATGACCTTGGGCATAGAAATGCCTTTTTAGATATGTCAATGACACGATCCATGAAAGAAATAATTGATAGGATGGGCTTTATTAAAATTAAAAATTTTGAACTTCTGTGAAATACAGAATCAAAAGAATTAGAAGACAAGCTACAAACTGGTAGAAAATATTTGCGGAAGACGTGTGATAAATGACTGTTATCTAAAATATATAAAGAACCCTTAAAACTCAACAACAAGAAAACAAACAGCTCAGTTAAAAATGGGCCAAAGACCTTACTAAGTACCTCACCAAAGAAGATATACAGGTAGAGAACAAACAGATGAAAAGATGCTCCACATTATGTGATCAGAGAAATGCAAATTAAAGCAGTCACATGCCACTATACACCTAGTAATATTATAAAAATCTGGAACAGTGACAACACCAAATGCTGGCAAAGATGTGAAGCAACAGGAACTCTCATCAATTGCTAATGAGAATGTAAAATGGTCCAGCTACTTTGGAAGACAGTTTGGCAGTTTCTTATAAAATGAATCGTATTCTTACCATATGAACCAGTAATCACACTCCTTGGCATTTACCCAAAGGAGTTGGAAACTATGTCCATCCAAAAACCTGCACACAGATGCTTATAGTGGCTTTATTCATTATTGTCAAAACTTGGAAACTACTACAATGTCCTTCACCAGGTGAATGTAGTACATCCCACAATGAAATATTATTCAGCAGTAAGCAGAGATGAGTTATCAAGACATGAAAGAAGCTTAAATGTATACTACTAAGTGAAAGAAACCAATTTGAGAAGGCTACATACTGTGTCATTCCAACTATATGACATTCTGGAAAAGGTAAAACTATGGACACAATAAAGTGATGAGTGGTTGCCAGGGCTGGTGGGAAGAGTGAGTGAATTGGCAGACCACAGCAGATTTTTAGGGCAGTGAAAATACTCTATATGATAGTATAATAATGGATATATGTCATTACATAATTGTCCAAACCCATAGAAGATACAACAAGGGTGAACCGTAACATAAACTAAGGACTCTGGATGATTATGATATGTCAGTGTAAATTGATCCTTGGTAAATTATGAACTATTTGGATGAGTGATATTGATAAAAGGGGAGGCTCTGTATGTGTGGAGTCAGGGTATATGGAAAGTATCTGTATCTTCTCACTGTTGTAAAATTAAAACTGCTCTAAAAAATAAAGTCTTAAAAAGATTGGAATACTGATACATGTTACAACACGGAGGAACCTTGAATATATCATGCTAAATGAAAGAAGCCAAACATAAAAGACCACCTGTAGAATGATTCCATTTACACAAAATGCCAAGTATAAGTAAATTCACACAGACAAAAATCATGCTAGTGGTGGCCAGGAGTTGGGAAGAGGGAAAATGGGGAGTGACTGCTAATGGGTGTGGGGTTTCTATTTGGGATAATGAACACGCCCTGAAATTAGATTGTGCTGATGGTCACACAATTTTGTGAATATATGAAAAGCCACGGAGTTATACACTCTCAAAGGGTGAATTTCATGGTATGTGAATTAACTTAAAAATGATATGAGAAAAACATTTTTTTTTACAGACAAGGAAAATTAGATAGAACATAACCAATGCATGTGATAATAAATCACTTGATTCTGGTCATCATATTTCATCCTAAAAATGGCCTCAATGCAGTTAGTCATCTGTGTGTACAGAAGCATCCCCTCACAGATCATCACCACGCACAAAGAACACCTCCAGGGGAGAGATGGGAATCACACTGGAAAGCACTGGGGAGGCTCTACAGGGAGAGAATGGCATGTTAAACTTCAAGCAGGCAAAGAAAAACTAGTGTTGAACTTCACAAGCACCTTCAGAACTTCGGATCTTGAGTCATAAAAGACTGCAAGAGTACAAATATGAATTTAGAATGGTTTGCAGAAATGGACTAAAGCATCTATCTAAATGTGAATGTTAGTTTAGTGCTAACCACATGACCCTTCTCTGACTCTTTGTGTACGCTATGTTAGCCCTCATACCAGCCTTTCCCAAATGTTTTCCTTGGCCACAAAAGACCCAAGAGGGAAAAGAAAATGAATTTTCAGCCACTCATGCAAGTGAACACAGTTGGGGTTTTTCACAGTAGCTGATAGAACATTTCACCTTTTCAGTGCAGTGTCTTGATAATGCCAACCCTCATTTTGTGCCCTCCCTAGGCAGAGCCTTCTATTTCCTCCAGTGCCTCAGAGAATGAGATCCCAATTCCTTAGTGTATGAGTGTGATTTGCTGAAATTTATCTGTAGTCCCAGGCAATGTCAGTATACCAAAATGGATGCATTTAGTGTTAAGTACCTTAGCAGCAATTTCCCTTTTGAGCATTGGAATGTGATAAAGCATTAGAACTTTACTCTTTGGAGTGAAATGTAATACTGCGTGGCCTGCAAGAAAATAGATTGGGGAGAACTTCCCGCAGCCATTTGTCCCAGTAATTGACCAAC
This sequence comes from Prionailurus viverrinus, assembly GCF_022837055.1. NCBI lineage: Eukaryota > Metazoa > Chordata > Mammalia > Carnivora > Felidae > Prionailurus > Prionailurus viverrinus. The sequence goes on from NC_062566.1 coordinate 62,571,824, forward strand.
AGAGAACAATAAAGCGGTATTCCTCAATACTACGACCCTATTGGAAGCGTCTTGCCCTTCCTCTTACACATTTTATAAAGTGGAATGCGAGTAGGACAAGCACACTTCTCCATTAAATGGATAAATTTGGCCCCTGGAACATGAGCAACAGCAGTGTAGCACCTACAAACAACAATGAAGAGATCCATTTCCACCGCTTCCCAGAACTTGTGGGCCTCTTTAAGGATGAAAGTAATCTTCCCACGTTCCTTCTTGAAGCAGTGACCAGATTGGCTCTGAAGCGGACACCTACATCCATCACATTCTGATAAGTAGCATCTACAGATAACTTTCTTTCCAAGTAATTCCCCAACTTTATAAAATTAAATAAACTGATGGGGGGAAAAAAGGGAAAGGGTTCCACCATGGAAGAATATCATGGCAAAGAGAGAAGTGAGGACTGCTTCTTACATGTTGAAAAATGCATAATGCATGTTTGCAGTAATTAAGGGGTCCCATTCATCTGAAAAGGCATAATCCCCCAGCACATCCTTTTATATGAGAGATCCTCTAAAAACCTACTCATTTGTTGCCTAAATCTATAGCTTACTTTGGAACAGTTAAATGGAAGAGAAAAACATTCTTTCCCTAGGTAACAGTTCAGTAGATTTTCCCGCCTCAATTCCTTTCTCCCAGCTATCTCTGGTCCCAGTGTGTGATTTTTTAAGCATTGCAAAATGTCAATACACAAACAAAGGAGACCAGCAGCAAACCCCTGCTATCACAGAATCTTGTTGTATAAACTGAGAAACACTGACATGTAATGAAACCTTATTCCCTTTTTTCCCTCCTCTTTGTAAATGATTTGCTTCCCCCTCCTTCTTCATGTATAAATAAACAGAAAAGTGTCTGTATATTTGGTGTTTTTTCTCCTTTGGTCTTCATAATCAAGGGCTATTACAGCAATAGATCTTATCTGTGGAATGGCAGTCCCACTGTACCTTCAGTTCAGATTTTTGTTTATGCTTGGCTGCCATTGTGGCTGTTCCTGATAGTTTTAGGTCAGCCATGACAGACTATGGGTGACACTAAATAAACAAGCTGGGAGTCTGGGACCAGCCAGGAAGGAGTGGTACTAGGGCTCACAGTTTGATTTTCCTTGATTAATCGCCCCTTTTATTTAGAATAACTTATTGTGTACAGTACCTGCTTGTCTGGCTGAGCAAATTACACCATCAATAGGCAAGAACTTAGAAATCCTCATAAACAAAGAGAAACAAGGAAGACAAGCACGGCTTACTCAACTGCAAAGTGAAGCTGCCGGCTTTAGGAGCATGATCAGGGCTGTTTATTTATTTTCTTAAATAGTGTATAGCTCTTTCTTCTACTGCTTGTTATCCTGCTCTGACCTGAGTAACCTTGTCAAGCCACCTCCCAGGCTGCCCAGATAGTCACAACCAGCAGACTAATCATTCTGAATGATAAGAAAAGGCATGATGCCTAGTGCTTCGTATCTCTGCATCCATAGTGGCTCCCCAGAAGGACTCCTCATGTGTGTGTGTGTGTGTGTGTGCGCGCGCGCGCGTGCGTGTGTGTGTGCATGCGCGCGCGTGTGCGCGCACGCGTGCTGCAGCTATTAGGTTTAAAGAAGAGGCTGCGGAATGGGGCCATGCTTTTTATTTTATTTTCTGCCTTTTGACTCAGTTCAGAATCATCCCCAGTTCCTATTGTGTGTCAAGCAATGTAGTGTTTATTTTAAAATCATCGTTAACCATTAATGTCCTCAAACTGACTCATAAATTAAGCAAAAACTTGTGACTTGTGTAGCTGATTAAAATCATTTGGGAAGAAAATGTATTCCTCACATTCTACATAGTTTAAAAGCATAGCTGTCAGGAATATTGAGAATGCTTTGGTTTAAATTTAGCAGGTTAACAAAAAGTCTTATAAGTCATCCACATTGTAATAACAAAGTAATAATAATAACGGAATTTAGAAAAGTGTGCAAATAATTAGATTAGAAAAACAACTATCAAATGCTATGTGTGGGAAATTCATGGACAAATATCAATAAAGAACCTCACCAGTAATCAAAGAGGAATAAGAAGTAACATTATTAAAATATAATTTTTCACCTATTAAAAATGCAGTTTAGGGGTGCCTGGGAGACTCAGTTGGTTAAGCATCTGACTTTGGCTCAGGGCATGATCTCACGGTTTGTGGGTTCGAGCGCCATGTCAGGCTCTGTGCTGACAGCTCAGAGCCTGGAGCCTGCTTCAGACCCTGTGTTCTCCCTCTCTCTCTGCCCTTCCCCTGCTCATACTCTATTTCTCTCTCTCTCTTTCAAAAATAAACATTAAAAAAAATAAATATAAAAATGCAATTCTTTTTTTATTAAGGGCAATACTCTATGTTGCAAGACTATGGTGAGTTGTGTTTTCTCTTATTCTAAACTCTCCTGCTGCCAGTGGAAAAATAACTTTTTATTATCTTTATGGAAAGTTAGAATTCCTATGGCCACCACCCTACTTCAAGGCCGTCCTTCTCAAGCTTTAATTTGTAAGAGAATCATCTGGGACTTAAGAAAAACTGCCCAGCTTCTGATTGACTAAATCCAGGTGGAACTAAGATTCTTTATTTCTAACAAGATTGAAGGCAATGGGGATGTTCCAGTTTCAGGGACTATATTTTAAATTGCAAATTGTTAGGAGGCTCCTCAAAATTCCCCTCAAAGTGCTGTACCTAAGAAAGTGCATATAGAAGGCAGGTATCACATATGACTACACATATGGTGATGATGGTATGGGCACTGAAGGACAGGAATGACCCAAAGATGAGGCCAATGCTTGAAGCCTACAGGTTTCCCAAGAAGATGTTAAGTTCTGTGTTAGATGTGTTATTTGGGAGGTTCCTAGCATATAATTATGTGGGCAGGTGTAAAAGGCAGAGAGACACGCAAGTTTTGAGCCTCAGGAAAGTCCACAGTAGAGGCATATCAGGTTGAGCCAATGAAACCATCAATAGCCAACCACTTTTAATATATAAAAATGGTCCTCTCATATGGTTCAACCTAGTAACTTAGAGGATCACTTTCATGGTGTAATAATTGAATGTGTGGAGGTATATGATATTAGCAAGTCTAAGCATGAAGACTGATCTAGGGACTGAAATTTGGGAAATTAGAGAATGAGCAGAAAAAGACAATAAATGAGACTGTGTTTGTTTGCTAGAGCTGCTGCAACGAAGTAAAACAGACGAAATTCATTTTGTCACAGTTCTGGAAGGCATAAGTCTGAGATCAAGGTGTCAGTAAGGGCAGTTTCTTTGGAGATCTTTTTCCTTGGCTTGTAGATGGTCATCTGCTCCCTCAGTCTTCATTCCTTCTGTGCATGTCTGTGTCCTAATTTCCTCTTCTTATCAGGATGCCAGACATACTACATTATGGCCAATCCTAATAATCTCATTTTAAGTTATTTACATCTTTAAAGATCCTATCTCCATATATAGTCACATTCTAAGCACTAGGAATTAGGGCTTCAATCTATGAATTTGAGGGAAACAAGCCCAGCCCATAACAAAAATTGACAAAGAATTTTCAACAAGATAGGAGGAACCAGCACTGCACTTTCAGAATGTTAAAGAAGGAGAATTTCAGCAGTGAACTCCAGAAACAAGAATACAATGGAAAGAGAGTGGATGAGAGCTTGGAAGAGTTCATTGGATTTTTAACATGTAGGTCTTTGCTGATATTTGGAAAAGCAGTTTGGGTGATGAAATTGGGGGTGGAACTCAGAACAGGAAGGGGAAGAAAGAAGACATCACAAAAAGATTAAAGGGTCCCATTGAACTAAATAAAAGAAACATAAATCCTTGGGTGATCCTTGGCCTAGCCCTGCTATGACCTAGCAGATCTCTTTCTCTCTCAATTGAGGCACCTCTTTATTTACCCAGTAGGAGCCCAACTTTCTGCACCTTAAACCATGGGTAGTCCTAAGTTCTGGGACAATTTCTATACTACCCTCTGAACACTCTAGTACCTTGAGGATAAAACGTACAGTAGAAATCACTGGAAAATCATCTCCCTCCAGTAGATTGAGCTTAGTTAAGACTGCAAGCGTCAAAGAGGAAGAAAAAAGGTTCTTTTTTGTCTCAAAATTAGTCTAAGACAAATAGTCAACAGTGAGGAATCCAAGTACCTTTGCTGTTTCTGTGACATCATCTCCAAAGCATTATGGCAAGGTCATAAAATCACCCATATTCTTCTGGCAGGTCTCCCTACTGTCAGATATCAAGGAAAAAGAAGTAAATTTAATCCAGATAAAAATAATTCAGTCATTCCAGTATAAAGCTTCCTTTTAGTTTAAACATTCAGTCCATCGATAATTCACTTTTAATCAAGATCCACTCGAGTACTCTCTCCTTTGAGGATCCAACCACTTGCAGATTTTGCCATCTTCTTCCTTCTCTTCTCAAAATGGTGTCTGGGTATATGTTAGGGGAAGGGGCTTGCCAAGTCTTTGTGGCAGTGGATTGAAGAAGTTCACTGATCTGATGATGTCTCTGCTTCCCTTTGACTTGGTTGCTACTCCCTCTGCTGGCACTCAGGTCTGAAGTCAGTAGCTAATGTGCTTGATGCATACATGGCCCATTCTAACTTGAGTGGGGCCTGTTGGTGACCCCTTGACTCTTATTGTTGAATTGCCATAGGCATCCAGTATTCAGCCCCTGCTTTGATTTACCACCCTCCACCCCGCCCAGAGTAGATACCATGGTAGGCCTACTAGATCTCAACTCTGCCCCAACTAGAATACAATCTTAGCAAGGGCAGGGTTTTATCAATAGAATTTTTCACTGCTGTATTCCCAGTGCTCAGAACCATCTCAAATCCATAGTCAGCAGTCAGCAGTCAGCACTTAATAAATATCTAGGATAAATGAATTTTTTCTAGGCTTGGCTCTTGCTATGCTAAAGGAAAAATATTCTTTTTTTCCTCTCTCTTTCTTCTTCTCACCTAATTCCACATGTATTTGGTGAAATCTTTATTTGAATATCCCAAACTGAACATTAGCTCTTTTTTTTTTCACTTTGTTATCACTTTTCTAATGAGTCTAAACCCTTCCTCCTTCCTCTCTTCCCACCTTTGCACAAAAGGAGATAGTTCCTTCAGCCCATGGAGAAAATGCCATTCAACACACACACACACACACACACACACACACACACACACACACACATTTAGTGCCCCCCCAAGTTGATAAAGAAGGAAGGCGTTTCCCCAGTGTTGGGTTTCATGCCTTTCATAACACACTGAAAGGAAAGAATCATAAAAGGCAAAATGACAAAGTTTTAGGAGGGAATCCTTCTTCTTCTACCTTATTTCTTCCTGTGGGGGAGTTCCTTGCTCCTCTTTCACTGCACCAGCAAAGATGAAGGCATAAAAGGCAAATGGAGTTACTTATCAGATTAGTACATTTGATATGACCCTGCCCCCCACTCCTTGCTCCTAGGGAGTAGGTCAGCCCATTGGATGCTGGGAGTCAGCTCAGCCAGCCCATCTGAACACGCTTTAAGATATATTGTTCAAATTTTATCAGTAATAAAGGTGATCTTTCAGTACTCCATTAGCTTACTGCTGATTTATTTCTTGATTAATTCAGAATCCGGTAAGGAAGAGAAGTATTATTTATCGTGCTGCCTCAGAAAACCCCCAAACTGGAATATTCTCCTCAACCTAGATCTATCAATAGACACTTAGTCATTAGATAACGAAAATCCAAAGTATGCATGGTATGGATGAAATAAATGCCCGGGTTAAATTATGCAACATGTTGCAGAGCATTGGAGATAACAGAACTCCAGCATTCTGAAGCTATCCAGCCCCATCTTTTTGCTTCCAGCTTGGTCATACTGTTTATCTTGTCTAGATTTGCTAAAGAAACAAATTTAAAGAACTTTCCTTATTAACCAGTTGCACTTTTTTTTTCTAAAGATTGTATTATAAAATCCTTCATTGGCTAACAGTAGTGCAAAGGAAGGACTCTCAACTAGAAAACAGAGAAGCTTCCATAGTTTCTATTCCAGTCACTTTATGCTCTGTTGCTTCAGCTCTGAGGGGGACAGGTGGACTAGATGTGCTCTAAGATGACATTCTGTACATATTCTAGACAATTTGTCCTCTTCATCTCAGATAGAGTGAAAATGTAGTCAATCAGCATTCTTCAATAAGTAAGCTTTCATAAAGTCACCTCTAAATTAAAGATATTCCTCAACCCTATTTTTCTAATCTTAGTAGAATCACCTTTGTGTCCCTTCTCAGGTATTATTTGTCGATCAGTTGAGTGGTAACTTTTTGGTTCCAAAATACATTTTAAATAGTGATGCTTTTTTTTTTCCAAGGGGATGTTGGCCAGAGTAGCTGACACTAGAATAGTTTAATTAGTTACGCATTTGCCTCCTATCCAGGTCCAATAAATATGCATTCATCAGCACAGCTGCATCTCAGCATGCACATTTAAATTAAAGAGGCTTCCTCAGAGGCTGGGGCAATCCTGGCATCTCCTCACTTTGCCAGAAGCCACATCAAATCCTGAATCAGTTGTCTCTTCAGAATTTCTTCATAGGTGCCTTCTTGTAACAATTACAAACATGTTGCCAGATTAGATTTTCATATTGCTGCCTAATAACCTAGGGATGATTTCTAAATGACATACTAGCACCTAGTTCTTTAATGAAATGAAATATTTTTTTTTCTCTCTTAAATGGATATACATCAATGACGTTTGATATAAGAGAAGACTATTGTCCCATGTTTTTCTTTCAGCTTCACTATTACCTTTCTAGAAAAAAAGCATCATTAATTGAAAATGAAATTGAACCTCACAGATTTGTTTTCGTACATTAGGATCCCAATGTAAGTTATCCCAGCTAATAGACGTCGGATTCATGGACATTCAAAATAAGATGCTATTTCTTGAATGTTAACATCTTACAATTATGTAGATATTCTTTCCTTCCCAATCTGAAGTCCCTAGCTAATAGGAAAAGGGGGCACTGTTATGCAGTTTCTGACCAGGGCTGTGTCAGTCTCTGAACATTCATCTACAGCTTGCACCTGACAGGAAGCAATGATGGATGAGCCCACTTGCTATTTGTTCTCCCCTGCAGAGCATTTGGGCTTTCTTCTTTTCCAGAGAGCCAAAGGGAAATGGATGAGAAGGAGACGGATGGGCATTTAAGAGGCACCTGCAGGGACCCTGTATGTGTGACAGGCATCAGTGGTGCCTGTCACCACATGGAACCAGGCCAGGAGGTTTCAGGACCTCCATCACATACCCCCTCCAGTCTGGTCCTCAGATTGGACCCAGAGAAGAGACCCATATCGGACCCAGAGAAGAAAAGATCTTGCTTAGCCATATGTAAGTGCCTCCTTGAGAGCTGCCCACATTGAAACTTTATAGGCTGGAGCCAAGTAACAACTGTCACTATCCCCGCATGAAGAGGACTTCACACATTTTGAAGACAGACAGAGTAAACGAAACAGGGTGGTGGTGAGGCGGGATGGGGGAGGGGGTGATGAAGAGAGGGAAGTGAAGAGAGAAATGGTGAAGGAGATTGCAGATTTTCCTCCTACTGTTCGCTTCTTTAAATAATGAGAAGGTTAATGCTTTCTGCAGTCCTAAAATATACCTATGCCTGCCAGGTTCCTGAAGGTTAATTGCTCCTGCTGGGGGAGCTGCCCTCATTTGTTATGCCTTTTAATGACCTTCCTGTAGGCAAACGCCAGAAGATGCCTGCCTGCAGGTGTGCTGCACGCTCAGGAGGCGACAACCCCTCTCAGGGCAACGTGTGATGGGGGGGTTGAGTGCTGGAAAAGTTGATTGGTGATTGGCAGTGATTGATATTCAGGGGCAACAGTTGCTAGACAATTTCACATTTGCATCTGTCTTTTAGGTTTCTTCAGTGGAGTTTTCAATTCCCTTCCTATCACCTTCAAGTTCTTTATTATCCACATCGTGCTCCTATAACACGATCCATGCCTGTTGACAAGGTAGGTTGACAAGAGAAATGAATGGCATGACACAACCAAGTCCAGGGCCACACGGTTTGCCCTTCCGCTGGGAACAACGAATATTTCAAATCCAAAAATTGAGATACACAGACACCTGTCTGAAACAGGAAATTCCAGGACAAGGAACGACCATAAATTTTTTTGCAACAAACTAATCCCTAGCGACTCCAATGGTTAAACTGGACTACATGAGGCCAATTTCCTAACCTAAAAAGTAGATGTTAAAAGTGTTATGCATCGTTATTTTTTTGATATAAAGGTAGAAACTGTTTCCAACCATAGGGCTTAGTTTAGCCACTCATTTTTACCAGCAACAGCAGAGGGATTCTTTGCTTTCCTTATAGCAGTTCACACCTACATGGTCCTCTCCCATCTTCTTAATCAACTGACAAGGAGACACACACTCACATATGCCTGCTCCCCTACTTCAAGCTATTTCTAGAAGAAGGTAGAGAAGCAGGCAACCACCCATGTGGAGTGTAAAAGGGCAGGGGACAAACCTCCCTCCAGTAGTCATAATATGCTAGAGGCGCTGCCCTGACTATCGTTATAGCTTCACTTCTTTGGTTCTGGAAGGAATTTCTATCCTCTTTGGGTCCTCTTTTACATAGTAATAAGGTTGGTAGAGGCCATATGCTTTATTTGCTCACTGTGTTAGGTGTGGTGTGGAAAAGACATGACAGTAGGCTTGGTGTGGAAACATATAATGACTAAGTCCCAGCTCTACCACTGTGAATATGGGTTGAGTACTTTGTTTCCTTAAGCTCCAACTCAGTCATCTGTGCAAAATGGAATTAATACTCTCTGTCCCACCTATGTCTCTGGGTGATTGTGAAGGTCAAAGGAAATATTGTGTATAGAGATTCATGTAAACTGTAAAGACCCTATCAATTCAACATTGTTGATTAATGTCTCAGTTGAGATCACGTAATAGCTCAGTTAAACAAAATGCTAAATCTGTAAAAATGTGCCTGCACTGAGGTGGGTAGTTCTAAACTGACTAATGCCAAGTATGGTGAGGGAGAGAGAAGTACAGGTACAGAGCAAGGCATCTAGACTAATCATTAGAATTGTTTGACAGATACTCACGCCTTTTCCAGGCACATGGAGGGATTTTATTTCCCTGACCAACTAAAGATAATAAGACCATGGTTGTTGGGGTTTTTTGTTTGTTTTTGTTTGCTTGTTTTGCTTTGCAATAAATATGACCAAAAGAAAGAAATATGTTCATCAATAGGATGCCTCCACCTACTTGGTCCTGGAGAAGTTATGATATGCAGAAATCCCTGTTAACCCCTGTTAGACATGGAGTATGAATAAGAAATAAACTTTTGTTGCATTAAGCCACTGAGATTTTAGGATTATTTGCTGCTGGTATGAGTCGAACATAAATTTTGTGCATGAACCATCTGCCTAGATTTGGCCCTCTCTCTGTTGTACTTTATCTCCTGCTTTTTGGGGGAAAGAGACTCTGATGATGGTTTTCCTATGGATAATTTACATTTGATAACAGTGTTACAGGATTGGTCTAACCAGTAAGTTGTCTTTGGTTTACTTTATTGAAAAGCACAGGAATGGAAACACTGTGACTCAGTTTTTATTTGTCCAACATTTGGCAGCTTATCCTTACACAAAAGCTGAGAGATCTTCTCTCTGCAAGGAGAGCCACCTGCAGGAACTGGCAAATACCAAATGAGCACTAAGCAAATTCTGGAAGGCTGTTAACGGGAATCATTAAATGGAGTTAACTGTCATGAAAAAGTAAACTTTGAAGAAATATGAAGGATGAAAAGGCTAAAGTTTAGCAACATAAAAAAAGGGGAAAAAATAGGAAGACCAGAGAGCAATTTTATAGTCCCCCAAAAACCTTCACCATAGGTGGGAAACCAACTGGGCCAGAGGATATTTGAGGCCAATTCCATTATGTCTCAGTTGGAAGTTTCTGGTTTGTAATCAACAAAAACCAACTCTAATATAATCAACAAAACCTAAATCTAATTTAAACAGAAAAACAAAATTTACTAGAAAGATATTGAGCACCTCACAGCATGGTAAAGAAGCTGAAAGAACAGACTCAGCAAGGATTAAGGCCAAAGCAACAATGAGGGTCCAGGGAGTAGGTAGGGGCAAGTAGACAGTCTTGGAAATCAGTGAGCTCTTGCCATTTTGAGGAAGTTTTGTTTTGCTTTTGTTGTTTTTGTCACTTTGCTTCATGTCAAATTGTTGGTAGAAAGTTTGGATCACAGATTTTGCCAAGGCCAGAGCGGGGCAGGACACCTTGGTTGACAGTCCCAGGAGATTCTATGCAATAGGGCAAAATTGAAATGATGTTACCAGGAAAAACAAATGTTGAGCAGTAAAAAAATTCTACCAAAACCAACAATAGAAATGTATTTCTGGAGTGGTAAGACTGAGTTTAGATTTGACTTAAGAAATAACTAGAAGGGTGCCTGGGTGGCTCAGTCAGTTAAGCATCCAACTTTGGCCCTGGTCATGATCTCATGGCTCATGGGTTCGAGTTCTGTGGTGGGCTCTGTGCTGATAGCTCAGAGCCTGGAGCCTACTTCGGATTCTTTGTCTCCCTCCCCCATTCACACTTTGTCTCTCTCTCTCTCTCCCTCTCTCTTTCTCTCTCTCTCTCTCTCCCTCTGTCTCTCTGAAAAATAAATAAATATTTAAAAAAGTAGTTTAGAGAAATAACTAGAAACTGTAGTAGGTAGATTGCACCTGGAAATGCTATTCCCTAAATAATACTTACAGAAATGATCCTTACTTTTGGGTTCACTCACACACACACACACACAAAGTAAAAAAAAAAAAAAAGAAGAAAACAATAGTCAGGTAACAGATTACCGGAATAGTATGAATTCATATGAAGTAGTCACTTCTTGTGAGATGCCAACTTTTCAAAAGAACAAAGACTAAATCTGAACCCTCTGAAAAATTGTCAGAGGTAGCAACGGACTTGATTTGGGGATTGAAACAGAGAGGACTTAAAGACAACTCATGTTGCAACAAGATAATCAAATCATGGGGGTGCCTGGGTGGCTCAGTCAGTCAAGCGGCCGACTTCGGCTCAGGTCATGATCTCGCGGTCCTTGAGTTTGAGCCCCACGTCAGGCTCTGTGCTGACAGCTCAAAGCCTGGAGCCTGTTTCAGATTCTGTCTCCTTCCTCTGACCCTCCCCTATTCATGCTCTGTCTCTCCCTGTCTCAAAAATAAATAAAAATGAAAAAAATATATATATTGTTTAAAAAAAGATAATCAAATCATGTAGAAAAGCTTAATACCAAGCAGATAGCAATAATTAAAAATGATTCTCGTTTAACAACTTTGAATGCAGCACACTGATTTCAAGATTTCTGCAAGTGATTAATCTTTTCTCTACATGATAAATTGAATTGAATTTCTATGTTTGGACTCCATGAATGCTGATGGGCCCAAAATCTCCTTTTAAATCCATTTTTAAAAAATTCCTTTCCTCTCTTTCTTCGATTCATCACCCTAAGAAATGTTGTTCAGATTGTGGTGAGTTCTAAATGGATTGATTGCTTGTTTTAAATAGCTCTCTCATTTCCTTTGGGGGGAGGAATTGTACTTTTAAGAAGGCCTGCTCTGAAGCATAATGCAAGATCACAATTTGAGATTCCTCTCATATTTTCAAGCAGGAATATGAAATGAGACACCTCCGGTACCTGAGGAGAGTTAGAATTTTTCTCAGAAGACGGGAGGTTTTGTTCTTTTATCTGCATTGTGTGTGTAAATGCAGGGTGTGCACGTGCACATTCACAGGCCTTTAAAGATAGGTGGAAAAAGGGCACTGATGTTGAGAAGCATGAGAAATACAGCACAAGAGGAACAGAATATATCCTTTTAGGGAGAGAGACTGTGTCAACGAGAAGGGACGACCTTAGGCTGACAGACAAGGAAGTGAGAGGGTGGAAGTTTTCAAAAGTTAATAACTTAATGAACTTTAAATTTCCAAAAATAAAAGGGAAAAAGAAGATACGTGTTCCTATTTAAGAACTCTACGCTTGGAATTAAGAATGTTATTTTACCTAAGCATTAGAACTCCTACAGAGAAAAGAGTTTGGAATCTAAGTATTAAGTTTGAAATATACCTTCCTCTAGGAATAATGAGTGCCAAGTTCAGCTGACTTTTCACATCTCCCTCTAGCCATTAGGGGGGAGGGAGGGGGGTGATTGACGAATGGACTGTGAGGAGAGGTCTTTATTTGGGTCTTTCAGAAGAAGATCTTCAGAACCAAAGTATTTTGTAGTTTGAATGACTAAAATGAGTCCCTGAGGCTTAAGATTCTCGAACAAATCCCAACCCTTTGGACAGGTCTGGAAGGCTTTTAATTTATAATGCTCAAATATAAAAAGTGGTGACCAGCTATTCTCCTGGTCTGGTCCTTGCCAAGGCCAGAAAAAGAAGGAAGGATCTAAATCACAAAAAGAGGGTTATTTAAACATAAGTAAGCACTTCCTGCTTTGATTCAGTGGGAGGAAAAAATATACCACAGTCCAAAGAACACAGATTTAGGCAGAGCTTTGTCACTAACTATCAGATTGAAGTGGACAAGTTATGTGAAGTGTGTGATCCCCAGTTTCCTCTTCTTTAGAAAAATGGTGCTGAACTAGATTCTCACTCATGTCACTTCCACAGTTAGTGACAGAGCTGTGTCTACAATCCATGGCTCTGGATTTCGTCCACTTCTTTAACCCATCATCCATCTCCAGCCTATGCTATAAAGGGCTTAATCTAGACCGGGGAGAAGAGAGGAGAAAATTTGTTTGGGAAGAGTTGATTGGAGCTGTGCATTTCAAAGGACAAGGTGCTTCCTTACTATGAAGCCAGATTGACATAATTCAAGAAAACCTGAAACTGGCTTTCACCTGGAAAAATTGAATGATGAATGGCTACCTCTCTGAACAGAGAATAGGGGCTACACTGGATGCAAGCTACATTTAATCAACAGCAGGTAAGGATGCTTATTTCTTATAGGTGGCATATAGTAGCAGAGCTTGAATACTTGAAAGAATCCTACCCAACAGATCGAACAGACTGGAAACCTCTGTGAATGGCCATTCAGAAGGTACATCAACTGCACCAAGGAATGGTCAAGCAGAAGTCCCTTTCCAGGAATCTCAAAGAATTCACAATATATTTCATGAAACAAAGAACCACTATCTTGTCATGGGCCACACATAGGGCCTAAATTTATAGTACAGAAGATCAGTCATATTAGAACTTGACCTTTCCTTCTAATCATCCTTCTTTCTTGAACCTAACTTTGGAGAAGACAGATAAAGCATATAAAAGTTAGAAAGTAGGTATAGCAAAGAAAGAAGAAGAAATAAGAAAGAAAGAGAGAAAGAGAAGGAGACAGGGAGGAAAAAGAAGAAAAAAGAGAAGGGAAGGGAAGGAAGGGAAGGGAAGGGAAGGGAAGGGAAGGGAAGGGAAGGGAAGGGAAGGGAAGACAAGACAAGACAAGACAAGACAAGACAAGACAAGACAAGACAGAAGAAAATTGGCCATATGCCTTTCCTCACTACAGACTTCTAAATATGGCTGTAGCTTAATCTACAGTGGAGAAAGGAGAAATATGGGATTGGATGAGAGATTCAAATTTTTATATTAGACTTAAATTGACCTAAGTTTTTAATAGTGAGGTAGATTATTGTTCAGCAATGGTTCATTCTCTCTACCTCCTAGAGGAGTATGCTTCCCTCCTTATTTAAGCATATGGGTTGGAAGTGACTATGTGGATGTTCCAAGCCTACACCTTCAGTTAGTTAGCATAAATGTTTTCTGTAACCCCTCTGGAAGCTCCTGACTTCACTAAGAAAAGAACATGCCCCAGAAAGTCTCCACTCCTCCCAGCTGGGGGTCTCAAAACAAGACAAATGAAGTAGAGCTATGATGGGCAATCTGCACACTGCACCCTGAAGCAGAGCCACTCAGGTAACCACTTGCTTATGAGAATGAAAATCAATGCTTATGGCCACAAATTTGGGGATGGTCATCATGCATCATTATTGTGGCAAGGGCTGACTGAGCTCCAAAGTAATACATTCAAAGAGATGAAAAGTCAAAGAGAATAAAAAGAAATTCAATGGAAATTTTCCCTCCTTCTACAATTACCCTAGCCAATAACTTCCCTACCTACAGGCACATACTTTTATTAGGTCCTTGGTAATACCCCAAAAGGTATTCAATCATACATACTTATATATGAATATGTATGTGTTTCTCCCTTTATCACATATTGGTAGGTTATCGTATTTACTTTCTTGCTTTTTTCCCCACTTAACATTTTGTTTAGTATGCCAAGAACATCTCCATTTTTTTGGCACCACATAGTGAGCATTATATTAATGTATGGATCATAGTTTCTAATACGGTACCTGAAAAGTGATCAAGAAAAGTCAGCGGATCTGCTGAATACATTGTCCAGGGGTAGTCATGGAGCACTGAGTGGGTGGGGTTAAAAGGCTATAGTAGGAAAAAAAAAATTATTTACTGCCTTGAAACCTACTGAGTGCTGCCCATTCAGTGAGCCAGTTATTACTAGGATTAAATGAGTGAGTACAAGTAAATCACTTAGAATAGTGTCTGGCATACAGTAAATGTTCAGTATATACATTTGACCCTTGAATGTATATTAGGGTTAGAACTATGTGGGTCCACTCATACACAGATTTTTTTTGATAAATATGGTACAGCACTGTACACGTATTTTCTCTTCCTTATAATTTTCTTAACACTTTCTTTTCTCTAGCTTACTTTATTGTAAAAATACAGTATATGATACATACAACATACTAAATATCTGTTGATTGACTGTTTATGTTATTGGTAAGGCTTTCAGTCAACAATAGTCTATTACTAGTTAAGTTTGGGGGAAGTCAAAAGTTATACACAGATTTTTGACTGCATGGGGGTAGCACCACTGACCCTCACACAGATCAAGGGTCAGCTATGATTGTTCCCTCCTTTTCTTCCCTCTAGCTTTGGCTGCACTCACCTCACACAATCAGAGGATCTCCCTGCACCCCTCGGAGGACTCCTATGCAGTGTACTCATCCCTCGCCTTCATTGTCTATGTTTCATATGTCTCTGTCCTCATAGGACTGGAATCACATAGATTTGAAGTCAGATAGATTCAAGGTTCAAGTCTGAGCTATGTATTCATTCTTATGTGATCTTGGACCATGCCAGGCATTATTTTCCTGTTGTGTTAAATGGGGCAAATTACACATACCTCATAATGTTTTTGTATAGTTTAAAGGGACAATGTAAATAACATGCCTGACACCTAGTAGCCTCTGAATAAATGTAACTCCCTTGACTCCAATTTTCTCTCCTCCTTTTCTTTATTGATAGTCTTCTTCATTTCCAGGAGGCCATCTATCTCTATGTAAGCTATCCCCAAATCTCTATAGATCACCTAATTTCTATTTTGCAAATGAGCAAATAAAGTCTCACTCTTTCCCAAGTGCACAAGGACCTGTCAGACATAACAAAGAGATGTCACTGGCAACTCCATTGCAATAGATTCAAATCAATCTTTCCTTTCCCACTGATTTCAAATTATCCTCCCCACTTGACTCTCTTGCCTGTGAATGAGCCTATTCACCCATTCTTTAAACCTCACTGCCATTTTCGATTCTCTTTCCCATTCCTCATATATCCATTCATTTGCTGAGCCCATATATTCATAATGATTATGTAATCAAAGTCTTCAAAGCTGGAAGAAATTTTGGTGCTTGCACTAGAAACCATCCCTGTTCCACAGATGAGGAAAACTAAGATCGAGAGAAGTAAGGGGAGGTCTAGTTAGAGGACAGGTAGGACTAGGATCTGAGTTCTTGGAAATGCAGGACTATGTTCTTTCCATAACACTTCATTAATAGACTTCTTTCTTGACATTTCTGCTACTCCCACCATGGATCAGGGCATTGTAAGTCTTCCCCATTATTATAGCAGCCTTCTACCTCTTCCCTCTGCCCCAGTTTATCCATATACACCCTCCTGACTTATCTCATGACAATACAGTCTGCCATGATTCTGGGGATTATGGCATCCCTTCTTGTTTCCACAGTAGACCTTGGGTACTGTTTTTCGTACTTCATCATTTTGTAATCACCTGCACAACTTTGGTCATGTTCATTTTCACATACACTTAACGTTAATTTAACAGTTTCTTAACTCTGCCTTATGTGGACTCATTTTTTCCCTTTAGCTCCATCCAAAAAATTATAATCTGTGAAATCATGAGTTTGGTACAATAATGTATTTTTTAATGTGTGTTGAAAAATATATTAAAATTAAGATTATTTCCCATATATCACCTAAAACCATGTCAAATACCACATTTCGGAAGATACTAACCCAGTAAATGAGTGAAAATTCAAATAAAATTCAATTGGTTTAAAAAAGAATATGCAAACAATTAGAATGTCCTGAAAATAAGGTAGTAAGTTTCCTATTCCTAGAGATATGCAACCCAAGATTGACCAATCACTTTTAAAGGATTATATGCATTAAAAACTTAGAATAGATTATCCTCAAGGTTTTTTTTTCCCCCAACTCTGAGATTCCATGATTTTAAGGTCTAACTAGTACTTTTTAATTAGTTACTACTGAATGATTCTTTTGTAGAATAAATTTTAACTCCCTCTTCCCCCATGAGAAAGCCGTGGTTGTTCTCTACTGCCTTCTAAGTGAAATATTTTGTGAAATGAGAGGATTACTCCATCCTTTTAATCTGGTAAAGTTTCCAATAAAGTTTCTACTTGTTTATTTAATCAAACAATTTCTTTTTACTTGTACTCCTCCAAACATCCATTTTAGATCCTCTCCAAAAAGGATACACTTCAACCCCAAGCCAAAGGTCATTTCCTAAGTAGAAACTCCACTGAAATCAACAGAAAGCACGAGCATCTTAATTCTTTTGGAGTTAGGAACATTTTTCCTCAAACTGGATCACAGAATTAAACCTGGGCTACTCTCATTTCTGAATTTCTATTTTGTCTTTACTTCCCATTTCTTAAAAAAAATAACAACTGCACCATTCCTCAAAAAGGTGAGAAGGGTCTAGACTACTAATCTCTCTTTGAAAAAAAGAAAGAGAATTTATAGCTTTTAGTGGTTGTGAAAACCAGGAAATAATAGAGAAATCATGCATTCTGCAGGAATTCTCCTGAGTGTATTAAATTAAACTGACAGCATTGATATCGCTATTCATGTTGAAATAATTAGCAATTCTAAGGCTATTAATGGTGTATTGTATCACTGTTTTAGAATTGGTAGGATGAATGCAAAAACCTTTTGGTGACTTTTGCTCCTACTAAAATTTAATTAGCCTTAGTTACTGACCTCATGTTTTATGTAACAGTACACTCCAAAATGATCTCATAAAGAATTGAAGTTTTAGAAGAAAGTCATTCTTGCTTTAAAAACTAGCATCGCATAAAAGTTCTCTGAGTGTTTTTTAACTACTTTTGCAAAGTATTCTTATAATTGCTAACATTACCTATGGGACTGACTGACTTTGAATTTAATTGAAGTAAAAATGCATCTCTTTGACAAGGTCACTCTTTAACGTGGAGCTCTACTACTTTGCATTATAGTTCTGATTTTTTTTCTTTCTAAATTAACTATGATCTATAAAATTATCGATAAAGAATAATACCTTGGCCATCAAATATTAATAATGATTACAAGAGGGGGAAACTACCTTTAATGCACATAAAATTTATGGGTGGTAGTGATCTCTACTAAATCTGGAAGACTGAGCCTGCGCAGCTGAGGGTGGGCAATGCAGTGGGGTTCAATGGAAGAATCGGAGCCAGAACCGTTATGCTTCATGAGACATTTGAGACTATGATGTCTAAACTAGTTGAAATCAAACAAAGGCTTAAAAACTAAATAAAACAGGAAGTACTACACATGGTACAGTGCTGTTGTTTGGGGGTACGTGGGAAGGAGTTAATCCACTAATACCTCCATGTTGTTTTAGTTGGAGTTTTATAAATGCGCTGTGATTTTGTGATTGTGCATAACGTGTTCTGAAAGCACATTATGGAAATGGCTTTTAATTTTTTATTAATAAATTATCTTTCTTTGACAATTTCATACATATTGTACTTTCTACCCCTTCAGAAAGTTACTACTAAACGTATCCTCTCAGTTTTGAAAAAAAGGCAAAGAGTGCTATAATTTTCCTCCTAGTGGGTCAGTTGACCTAGAAGCTTACACTAAACTTCCTTCTGAGCTAAAGCCAGAATCATGCTGGTCAAACAAAGCACAAGAGCTCAATATGCTCAAAGTGCAATGTCTGAGTGACCTGGGGCTTTTTTCCATGTAACCTTCAGCTCCTTAAGAACTCTTATTTAAAAAAAAAAGCCATCTTTTTTCAATATTACAATTTTATTATGCTAGAAGCTACAGGGCACAACAGTAACTGTGGGACTCTATTGGCAAATATCACTTGAGGCAGGGTTGTTATTCCAGAATGAGTCACAGACTATGAGTGTTGCAGTGATAGCTTTATGGAATGAGAGAAACAGCATGGTGGGTTGGAAAGAGCATGAACCTTGGAGGTAAAAGGAAACAAAGAAAGACAAAACACTGGGTTCAAGGTTCAACTACTTGCAAGATATCAATATGGATAAATCACTAAATCCTGTGAGCTTCAGTTTCTTTAGCCACAAAACGGAGTCAATACAGATTGACTTCCAGTTTTCTTGGAGAGTCAAATGAGGTCATATGTATTAAAAATATCTGAACTTCCAAGAAGCCATATACATATATAAGTTGCAGTCATTAAAATAAAGGTAATTCAACTTTGCCATGTCAGACCTGCTCCTCATTTGGAGCTCCCTGCACAGGACCCATGGGCGACAGAAACACACTCCTCTTCCAGTTTTATCTCATCTCCACACAGAAGAGAGCATTGGACTAATCCTTTATGTGGTCGAGTAATTTATTTTACCTGTGATTCATGTTATAATCAGTCAACAAACTTACTGTCTGCTCTGTGTAGATCAACATATTGGGCCCTGTAAAATTATAGAAAAAAGTAATGAAAAAAAAGAGTGTGTAATTTAATTAAAAGGACTAAGCAGATGCATGAAAGAGCTGAAGAATGTGAAAAACTATATCAAGTCAAATGAAGCTATCTACATGTTCATAGATGGATCCGTTAAAGAGGCAAGTTTTAAAAAGGTTCTGGGCCTGGAATAGCAGAGTGCAAGGGGAAGTGGTATTTTCAAGGAGAAAAAATAGTTGGCACAGCAAGGACTTATTCCATGGCCTCCTTAGATGTCCATTCAACCTAGTAGTTATATACTCTCCTCTTGCTTCTCCTCCCAACATTAGTCTATTAAATAACTATAGCTTGAGTGCTATAGAACCAGATATATATCTGTCCCAGAAGTCTGTCCTAAAATTAAATTAAAGCACAAAATGGACTCTATTAGGAAGGTTTTAGAATATTGCATATACACCCATCCAATAAAAGAGGGCTTTGTGGGAAAGATTGATTTTTTTATAGAGAGAGCTTGAAAGAACACACATATGCATTCCTAGTTTTTCTCTTCTTTCCTGAGGTAGAGCAGGGCTGGGTTTCTGTTTTTCTTTTTACTTATATATACAATACAGTACCAGAGGCTGAGAACTTGAGTTTTACACACAATGGGCAAATCACTTGCCCTCTTGACTCTCAGTTTTTCCATTTCAAAATAGTAATTCTGTATTTTCTCCAGAATTTTTAGAACAGAGAATCAGAGAATATTGAATTTCTTATGAGTAAACAAAACACTATAAAGTTTAAATTTTGGCTTATGTTAATAATCTCTTTTAAAACAACCAAAATACCTGTAAGAAAACCTATCAGCCTTCTTTGAGCACATTTTTATAAGAGTTCCTCTTATATCAACTGGAACTGAGCTTTTAAGAAAGTCTACAATGGATTAGAAAAGCTTAAGATGAAACTTGGCCTTTGCTGAATGGAAGTCTATGACCCTGAGATATGCAAAGAGGTACCCAACCAAAGAGGAAAGAATTACTTTACCTTATTGTGGATGACTACTCTTCTGCTTTTATTGAAAATTTTCTAAATTCTCTACTAATTACTCTTAAATGTGTACATAAATTAGCCACTCAACCAGAATATTTTAAATTACTATCCAATTATATTTCTGGACTTCAGCCTCTTAAACTGCTCAAGGACAACAAAGAATTCCATTGAAGAAAAATGAACTTATCTGAGATCTTTCCCACTGAATGATCAGGAAAGATGTCTTCTTTAATGAAAGTATGATGTGAAACAACACAAATCGAGCAAATATGGGAGAGGGTATCTGATCTAGAGCTCTACTTTTACAAAAGTAACAAATGAGTAAAAAACAAAAAAACATGAAGCCTCAGTATCTTCAACAATTCTACATGGGTGTTCAAAACCAAGAAGTTACCTGTCATTAATGCAAGAAAATGCTAGAGATGCTATGTTTTATTTTCTCACATGAATTTTAGATGAAGACTTGAAAATGGATTCTTTGAGTTGACAGCAGCAGTAGTCAAATCCCATTCTAACCCCATCCCCAGACAAGGTCAGGAAAAGCTCTTGAAAGTGGCTTATTTTACATCATAGCCCCAGGTTAAGCCAAAATAATCCAGGAGGAGGAAAACAACAATCATAACAACAAAAAAATTCCCACAGTGAGCTACACACCCCAGATGCCCAGACTTTCCATGGGATCTTAATGAGGGTCAGAGGTCAGTGCTAAGGAGCCTGGTGAAACAGTGAGAACCAAGATCCTGTTTCCATTTTAATGCCCTTATGTTTATGTTTTGCCTTCTGCAGGGGAAAGGCCGAGACAATTCTACTTCCAGGGAGGCCAGAGAAAAATGCACTGGATATAGTAGTTTGACAGAAAAATAGGGGTGTTCCATAGGGCTAAGGGTAGCCTCAGTTCAGAAAAATTCAGAACTGCCAAAAAGTTATACTGTTAGCTGAAAGTTCTCGTTCAACCCTGGCCTAAAATTAAAGTATATTATTAAAATAAAGACCATTGTTTTCAATCTGCCCCTTCACCTCTCCACCCACACACCTCCAGAGAAGGCTGCTCATGTTTAAATTTAGCAAAAATGTTAGTTACATAATAGTCATGAGCCAACTCAACATCCCAGTTTCCCAATTTGTCATGCCTGACCTTCCTATCACACTCTGATAAACCTCATTCTATTACAGCTGCTTATTTTGCTTATCTTAGAGACCCAGATTATAGTTTATCATTAATTTAAAGTTACCTATTTGCTTACACATTTCAGTCAAAACTGGGTTTTCTCTCTACAGCACAATTTTCCCCTGTGGGTAAAATGCTAGACCCCCTCCAACCAACCCTTAAACCCCCTGCCCTTTCTCAGCTTCTGAACCTTCGATAACCTCTAAGACTAGATCTAAATCAACATCTCATGTAGTTCCTGAGCTTATCACTTTGGGATAACTTTAGCTTCTGGCTTCCAGGCCAGGACTTGCTGGAAATCCTGAAACAACATGAGTACGTTCATCCTAGAGGGAAGTCCAATGGAGGATCGGAAATGCCACAGTCTCTTCTATTCTGACCTGACCAAATGTCTAGTTGGTCCTGGCTGGGATTCAGGAGGAGCGAGCTTCTCAGACCATCCCGTGGTTGAACAGATGAGAGAAAATGTCATGACAGCCTCATCCTAGAGAACAGGGAACGAGGTTCTTTAGCCTAGGTCTAGTACTGAAAATGAAATAAGCCATAGACCCTCGTGGTTAGCAATTTCAAGCAAAGTTTATTGAGCGCCTACTCTGGGCCAAGCTCTGGGATATGCACTTTATGTGGCTTATCTCCTTGAGTGCACCGAATAGTCTTCTGTGGATAGTTATTGTTATTCTCCCCCATTTTATAGATGGGAAAAATGAGGCTCAGAAAAGTTCATCTTAAAGTTAAAAAGCTAAAAAACTTTAGGGCCGGTTTTAAACTCAGTCTGGTCAGAGCCAGGAGCCTGTCCTCTTCACTATGGCACCTTCTGTCAGCATTGCATACTAAAATCACCTGGCGAGTGCTGTCACCTGCTTCCTCCATCGACTTTACCACTTCCCAACAAGATTCCATTTCCTAAGTCAGGTTGGGTTATAAAAATCTGCACAGAAAAAAAAAAAAGGCCTACCCAGGTGATTCTGATACAAATTAGATTTGGAACCACTGACCACTACAGATAATAATGTAGGCCAATAGATTTTGTGAACTGTAAAGCAGTTTGTGAATGCTTTTATAGTCAATATGCCCCTTGTGGGAAAAGACTTCATCTGACAGACCTTTGTATGATTTTTTCTACTCATTTATTGAACAAATAGGTTCCAAGTACCTACTCTATTCCAGGAACAGCAAGGGCCTTCCAAGATAAACATCAGAGAAGGTCTCTGGGCTCATAGAGCTTAAAGACCAGCTCTGGCATATCCTATGACAAAGCACTGTCACAGTGGCCATTCAAGAAGCAACTATTGAATTGTTAAAGTATTTCTCTGTATTGCTTTGCTTTAACCTTTTAATTGTAGCTTGGGAACAGATAGGATCTCTAAGAATCATGCTTTTGGCTACCTACTACACAAAAAGACTATACATTCTGCATCAACACTCTTCCAGAACCATCACCCCCACCTCCTTTCTTTTAAACCCTAAGCCCTTATTTCTATGTAGTTTAGAGCACAAATATGATGTTCCACTGATAGGGAAATACTTCTCCAGTGAGGACACTACTTTAAATTTTCTTTTCTAGTACTGGTATTGGGTCTATGTTCTCAAATCATCCTTTTTGGGGACCATTGAAATCCACTGAAAAGTGATAATTCAGGATGACTATGTCCCTGAGATCTCGAATTCCGGTTGGGTTTACATCAAGTTTCTCATTGGCCATAAATCAAAAATTTCTGTTATCAAAACCAAAAAACCAAACAAGCAGGATTTGGTGTTTGAAATCCTAAAGACCAATGGTTTGTACACTTAAATTTTGTTGTTGGCTGTTGTAACAAATTCTCATGAAATTCATCTGGTCTTGGTTTCTATACCTGATAGACAAGAAGTATCTCAGTAGTAGTCATGAATTAATTCAAAATTTGGGGCATGTAAACTATTGGTCTAAAGAAAAAAAAATATACTTGCCAGAGTATATAGTGGAGAAGATTTAAAATATATTCTTTCACCACACAAATTTCACTCTTTGGTCAACTCATTTTCATACAGTCCCAGATTTTTTTCTTAAAATAATAATTTAAAAAAAGATATATCTAATAAATCCCTCCTTAAAATAAGACAAACACATTTCCAATCTCTTTTTGTTCCTACTGTGAGTTGCTTCCCTTTTAAAATACACCTGATTGCAGGGAATTGCCATGATTTTGTTTTAAATGAGTATAAAAAATAAGCTCATATAACAGTAATAATTCAAAGAAAATGTATATTTGATATTTAACATTCCTTGCAAAGCCAAGTCCTTCTTTGAGTGCCTAAAATAGGTGACATCCATTGGGATCCAATCTAGAAACTTTTGTTTAATTGGGAGCACGGCCATGAACTTGGGAAAAGAGATCAGGCCAAAATCTTGACTTCTCTTTGAAACACTCTTTTAGGAGTGAAAATAAAAGATACAGCCACACAGAGGCCCCTCACAGGCAACCGAACAAGGGAAAAGCATTGTTATTAAAGGGAATGCAGAGGAAGGGAAGGCGGAATCATCTGGATAGTGACCCTAACCTCAAAAGCCTAAGCTCACCTCTCGAGGGGCAACCTGGAAACTGAGTGAGACCTAATACTGATTGAGTGATCTTTCTGGACCACAGAACTGAAAATTGGGCCTGAGAATTTTCTCACTTTGTTTTGTAGTCAGACTATAAACAAAGATATTTTTATTACCTTCTGAACAATTTCCCTTTCTAAACACCATTTGTCAATCAGGTTGGGCACACAGAACACACTTGAAGGTCTATGAAAGAAAACTTACCTCTGAAGTGGCACCCAATCCAATGCCTACAGCCTATTGTTTGAATCTGTTCTGCTCACCAAACACTGGAAACTCAATGGAATATAAGGCAGGCAGGGTGAAGAAGGAGAATATCAAGAAACTGAGGATGAGGCTGGGAACTTTGTCTTAAATAATGGAGTAATATTTTCTCAACAGCCAGTTTCATAAACTACAATTATACCAAGATTTGTTTCTTCCTGGGTTCACTATATCTGAAGGTTCAAATCTAACAAAATAAAAAGTAACAGAAATCTTACAAATTACTTTGCAATTAAATTTCCACTTATTTTATATTTTGTTGTTTTGTTGCTGTTTTTATAAGAAAGGACCAGAATGCATAGCATCTAGAGGAAGTAGCCACTGAAATCAAATTTTCATTACACTTATCCATGGCCCCAGTAGAGCCAGATGTCTTGGAGTTGCTTTACAACCCACAAACGGACACTTTACTGTGACATAGTTTGTAAAGAATAAAGTCTGGGGTATGGGGCAAACCCTTTCAAAACAAGCCAGTCCCAACTTAATAAGTTAAACTCTTTGAATAAGTTAAAGTCATTCTGCTTTCTCCAGCTATGAGAAGCCTTTACACCTTAGTCATGTAGTGTTTTGGGCAGCATTTCCCTCATTGTCACAGTGATTCAAATGATCTTCTACAGAAAGCATCTCTTTCTCAATTCAGTATAAAAATAAAGGACTTTGTTTTTTTTTTCTTTTTAAAAGCATCTTAAGAGAAAATAATTAAATGTCCTCTTCTTTCTAAAAAAAAAAAAAAAGAAACCACACACACATACACACACACACACACACACATCTTCTACATTCCTATCCACTTTAGCCCATTAAAAGTTACCAAATCTTTACAAACAAACAAACAAACAAACAAACAAAAACGTTGAATCTGAGGTGCCAGGGGAGCTGACCAGATATAAACAGGGAAAATAAGATTTGATTCCTTTGGGGTGGTTTGCATACCAACTGTTCCTATTTGTGTTTGATTAATTGTTCTCTAAGGTGGCCTTAAAGCTAGAAAATACAGGTTTTATGAACTCCTTCCCTAAGGATAGAAAGTTACTCATTTCACAAATATATGCAAAGATTCACCTTATGTTATATCAAATTGGGTCAGACTACAGCATTTTAAAAAGTGCGTGTGTGTGCTTTTCAAAGACAGTAAGGAAAGTGGGCTCCTGAAAGTCGCTTGGATAGATAGCACAGTGGGAGGGAAGCAAAACGCCCTTCTGTTTTCCATTAAAGTTATGTTCTGCACCAAGTTTGATTGCTAAACATCTGGCAGTCTTTTCTCTGATAACGTAGTTCAGTGGAGTGGACAATGTGAAGCCTTTGAAGCTCTCCCTGTAACTCTTAAGTGGTAGGTGAACAAGAGAAGATGATAAGAACTCTAGAATTTTCCCCTTCTATCAAAAGTGGCAAGAGAGGTTTACAGTCTTTCACTGTCTTTATTCTTTGAGGTCCTGTTGCTCCCATTCCCTTGAATAGGTTGTAGGAGAAATGATAGGGGAAGTCACAAAAATGCTTTGGCCACCTCCACTCCCAGAAACAAAGCCTTCTGCCTTTTCTTCACTGCAGGAAAGGAACCAAGAACGGACTGAAATATTCATGACCATGCCTTTAAATGTGTTGGGTCATTTATAGTGAGAGAGAAAGCAGAAGTAGCCAAAGTGAGAAGATATGAAATGTTCTTCCACATTTTTCAGCTCTGATCCCATGCATCCCTTGTTTTCTAGAGAGCCTCTCCTTCATTTATCCAAGCTATCATTTCCAAGAACAAAAGTATTCATTTTAATTAAGGATCAGCACTTCGAAGCTGGAAACAAAAAACAGAAGCCCAACTTTACATTTTAAAGATGAAGGAGCTGTCTCAAAGAAGCAAAGTGACTTGCTCAATGGTACACAATTATGTGAGAATAATTGAGGTTGTTTACAAGATGCATATGGCAAAATTTTTTTTTTTCCACAAATAAGGACATGGATGTTTATGAAACTAAAAGAGGGAGAAACAAAAGCTTGTGATGCAGGGGAGTCTTGTGTAGATAACTAGAAATGTGTTGGCCACAAATTTGCCTATGTGACTCCTAGCCACCAATGCCAAGAAAGAAAGATGATGTGTCACATATTCACTGTTCATAGATAAGAACATCTGTTTTTACTTGGACTCTCGTTAAGAAGTCCCTACACTGAAGTGTGAATCACTCCTAGAGTAAATGCATGCCTACAACAATAAGTTTCATGGGGATCATGTCCCTCAAAGAAGTCTTCTAGCATAACGCTGAAAACACAGTAAGCTTACTCCTTCTAGAGATTAAAATGATTCCACTTAGGTGCGTTACTTTGAGATTTGGCTTTATCTAGACAGGAAATCTACATGGAGGAATGAAAGGGTCAAAGATCTTTCAACACACATGGATTGGTTGAGCACTTACTCTTTGCCAGGCTGTATTCTGGGTGCTTTATTTGCATGAACCAATTATATCCTCCGCAACCTATGAGACATGTACTATGTCTTCCCACTTGACAACTGGTGAAAATGGACGCATGGCTTGACTAAGTGCATGTAGCTAGTGAGGGCTAGAGGCCCACACTCAGGCTCCAGAGCCTAGGCTCTAAGCCACTCCATGCTACTAACTAGTACCAGTACTGCTTGACTCCCTAGTAGGTCATCACTCTCTCCTCTGTGCTATGCTCTTTCAAATGTTCTCAACCTTAGGATCTAGTAAGGAGCAAATATTGACACTGAAAATTATCTTTTTGGTAAATATAGTGCTGTTTTTCCAACCTGCACAATACAAGGTAGCTGAAAGTTGATATTTTTAAGCCCCGGATCCATGCTGAAGAGAAACTACTTCCCAAATAGATTTTTCCCAAAACCAACCAACCTTGAGAAATGCTGAAAAGGACGGTTTTCGCCCGATCTTCTTAGGAAAATAGAACAAGAAATGCAAGTCAAGTTCCAGGGCTCCCAGTGAAATAATTCACCATAGAAAAGGCTCCTGACACTGCAGGGAAAAGGCACTTCTGCGAACACTTCTAAATGTCCCTTAACCATGCTCTTCTACTTACTTTGTAATGATTGCATGTTTTCCCTTTGGGCCTACTAAAGTATTTAATTGCAATTACACTCATTTACATAGCAGATGAGGCTAATTGCTGGTATTAGTTACCAAATGTATGCTTGTATTGTGAGGGTGAAAAAAAATGCCCTACAGAAAAGAAAGCGACTGTGCCTCTAATTAAGGAGTTATGAAGTCAGAATGAGCTGGTTCCAAGATGTAAATATGAAATTGAGGGCTTTCAGAACTCTATAATGGTTTTTTATTACTCCATCTCACTTCCTTGATTACACACAATGTTTAGGGACTAAAGATAAATACAGTGCAACGTTCATAGTGCTGACCTGATTGCTAGGCACATTCTCTCACACATAGATTGAAATAAATGCGGTTGTCTTGCAAACCCATGATAAATGGTGGGTTATGAATACCTGGTCTTCATTTACTTGGCTATTCAATTGCTAATCCTGGCTCTCCTTATTGCAAGAACAGCCTCGGCATCATCAAATACACACAAATTGGTATTTGAGTCTTGTTATGCACACTCTATACAGAATAAACAAAGAAATCATGCAATGAGGTGCAAATTCTTTAGGAAAGATCAAAAGTTAGATACCTCTAGGTTGGTCCATTCTTCCCTGATCTGTGTCGGCACAGTGTCTAAAAATGGCACTCTGTGCTGACCTACCTTGAGGAAGCTTGCAATTTCATTGGGAAGACAGAATTCATACCCCTGAAATCATTCCTTATACACATTTTCCCACCCATTTCATGCCAGAAAGACTTTAAGGCAGAGTGGTAGCCAACAATAAGATATGACACTGTTGGGTACTAACTATAAACCAGAGGGTCAGAAAGTCAAGCTGACAGAAACAACGGGAGCTCTTTGAGAAGATACCATTTAAAAAAATCTTTTCTTAAAAAAGATTTTCAATGAACAAATAGACAACTTGTACATTCACAGTACTCCAACTTCCAGGACTGATGAGCTTAGTTGTTTGACAGTTTCTATCTTTACAATGATGTTTTCACCAGTAATATTTTTCTAATTTCTCATTCCTTTGTTCTTCTTAGTTTGGATCCCCACCATGACCTCCCACACCTTCTTTCAAAGATAAATTTTTTCTTTAAAAAGAGAGACAGAGACAGACAGACTGACTAAGGAAAGGAGAGAGAGAGGGAGGGAAGAAGAGGAGAGAACAGAGAGAACAGAAGAAAGAAAGAAAGAAAGAAAGAAAGAAAGAAAGAAAGAAAGAAAGAAAAGCCAGTTGCTTTGTTGATTTTTCTTTACTTAATGCTTAGCTATGGAATATTACACTGGACAGTGTTGTTACCTACAAAGGTCATTTCATGAAATGAGACTGGCCATAAGTCAAGTTCCTGACCCTCCTTTTTCTCTTTGAGAAAGAAGAAAAAAAGGAAGAAAGAAAGAAAGAAAGAAAGAAAGAAAGAAAGAAAGAAAAGGACAAGAGAGGAAAAGGAGACAAAGGGAAAGGCAAAGAAAAGAAAGGAATCGAATTGGGGAGAACAAAAGAAGGGGAAGAGAAAGAGAAAGGATAAAGAAAATCCTCCATGACCACCAAAAACTGCATTCCATGGATACCATGGCCTCACCCTTCTTAGTAAGCATTCTTTTTAAATATAGGCCTTTGGTAAACCAATCCCAGGTGGTATGATGACAGGGTCAGCTGAGTGTTATTTTTTAAACTTGTGTGAAAAATCCATTTTGAGTTTCATCTCACATCGGGGGTACTCAGGCAGTGTAATCACTAGGCTCTGGTGCCAAATGTAAACAGGACATCCTTTCAGATATCCAGGTCCAGCTGGAGAGAACACACACCCTCTGGTTCTTGCCCTGTTCGGGAAACCAACCCCAGTCCTTTCACAGAGAGATGCTGGAGCAGAGAAATCTACTCCTGCATGTGGGTGGAAATAGAATTCTTGAAAACATCTTTTTCTCGCCATTGTTTGATGTGTGCCTCCCCATGCCTTAATTTTTCTTGCACCACAGCAGCACCTGCAGGCTAAAATTGTCAGAAGCACCCCAAAGTGGTGATTTGTCACAAAGTTTTCCATTCATTGGGGAGCGTTTATATCTTAGACCCCGGAACCAGAGAGTCTTAGGGGTGGAAAGCATGTGAGAGCTCATCCAGTACAATTTTCTGGTTCTGTAGTTAATAATTTGATGTTGAAGAGTGAAGAAAAGGTACAGCCTTTGAGTAGCCCAATCTCTAGGTGAATTACTGCATTAGGTGCTCCTGAAAGCAGGTGGGCCATAAAGAAACAAAAACATGAATTCCACTCTGAAGAAGTTATATATGTGTTTTCTGATGATTTCGCTCTGTAATATAGCACTAAAAAACTCCATAAGATATTGTATTAGCAAGAGCTCTGTAGCAACAAGAACTGTAGAGGTTTAGAGGTTAAAAGCATTGGTGGAAAATGACTAGTCAGGAAATACTTTAGGTGGGAGGTAAAACTCTCACAGTACTCTCCACTTCCACATTGGCAAAGGAGAGGAAATATTCTCACTCAGAAACTTAAGAGTGGCTGACTCTAATCTTGGTTGACAAAGAGTTACTTTTATCTCTGCTGTGTGTTATTTTTTTCTTTTACTTCAACCTCTCATTTTCCCCTACCCTTTTGCATCAGCTCACTGAACCCCACTTCAAATTCTATACAACCACTCTTGGGTATCTGCCCAACTCAACTGACTTACTACTCTTTGAAAATTGCTCACAGAAGTAGGTCCCCAGTTGACTGATTTCATTAGTTCAGTCAGTTCTCTGATCACCCCACCCAAATCCACCAGAAAGAGATGATCAGACCAAGGTTGAATGGCTAATCCAAGTTGGATCAATCCACTTCTCCCAGGAATTTGGAATTAGATTATCACCATTCAGTTAGACTCAACATGCAATTAGACGTATGACAAATACCTCTGAGACCTGTGTACTGGCCATGTGTATCTAAAGCAGAAAGAGTTGGAGAAAGAGTACTTTCTGGCTTTCATAGGAACTACTCCAATCCCTTTAACAAGAATTGGCCGTACTCTTTTCTGCAGGCACCCAGGGATGCAGCCAAAGAGTCTTAATTAAAACTCAAGTCCTGGAATTAAATATTTTCCCAGTAGTTCCATCTGAAAAGATATCTCCTTTTCCTGACTATCTATCTAATTCTAGAACCAACCCATCCCTGTGCACTAAGTGTGAATCCAAATATGTATGTCCATTTTTTGTTGTTGTTCACCCTCCAGCTCTGTCAGAGGAATAGTATAGCCAAGTTCAAACATGATTTAAGACCAGTTAGCTAAAATCAGATTTCTCCTAACAGCTTTTAAAATAGTAATTAAATTTAAGGAAGTACCCATTGGGATCTGCAGGGCAGCCTAATCCCTAGTGTATTGACTCATCACAGCAGTCCCACTTTCAATAAGACCTGAAATAATGCTGTCACTTCATGTTTTTATATGCAAATATTTATATGATTTCATAAAGTCACTTTTTACAAAATCAGTAAAGCAAACATATGCTTATAGAATTGCATGGGACAATGATTTAAAATATTTATAAAAGATGTTTGGCTTTACAATATGAATTCCTAAATAAACTACAGTTAGAATTGATTTCACTAATTTCATGCAGAGGTTTGAAAAAAAAATTATCTGTGAGACTGAATATTTTCACTGGACTGTCAACATACATCGCCCATCATCAGGTAAATACATCAGGAACTACACTTTCAGAGATTGTGGTCCTTATAAACAAAGTGAGATTTTCTGAAGAATCACTAAAATCATGTTTCTTCAAGAAGGTCACAAGGCCCTAAAGTATCACATCCCCTTCCCATGCCTTTTTACCAATCCCTCCATCATCACTATAGAAGTGCTCAGAACCAGGTCTAAGCCAGACTGTGAAACAGAGCTCTGTTTTAGTGTCCTCTCCCCACGTAGGCTCTCAGGATCCTCACACTTGTCTCTTGGGACAAGGGATCCTCCCTATGGTTCACCCCACTTCTATCACCAGTACTTTTTTTCCTGGACAATGCCCAGTGCACTTGATTTCACCATTATCCACCATTATCACCACCTTTCCAAGTCCTTTTGTCTTAGGACCCTTATCCCTGCTGATAAAATGACAAGTATTTAGGAATACTGATAAATTAATTCATTATCTCACCCAGCTAATTAGGTTTGCATTTTAAAAGCTTCTGGAGACAATGTACATATTTAGGAATATGTCTTAACCCTCTTCTACATATACTATAAAATGTAACATAGTGCAGTTCTAGTAATAGGTGCCAAATATAAGCCTGGATTGAATTTCTGAAAAGAAGTAAACCAGATGAGTCATTCTAGATTTTTCCCAATGTCTTTCCATCCGTCTCTCCTTTCCTTCCCACATATCCATATGTTCATGTCAGAGGAGGTTACATTAGTCAAACTATATGTGGCTCTAGGTAAAAACCACAAAATAAATCTAGAATTTATTAGCTTTGTTTCTATATTATGTCCCCATTGAAGTCATTTTGGACATACTTTGTCTCAATTTCCTCTTCAATGAAACAGGGTTATTATTGATCTATTACTCCTAGAGCTTTTGGTAACATTCTGTTTTGGTAAAACAATTTGGGAGCCTTCCAGGAAAACTGTCAGAGAAAACTAAATATGGTCTATTAATTTTAATATATATATATGTATATATATATATATATATATATATACACACACACACATATATACACAGAGAGAGAGAGAGATGAGTCAAATGTTTGGAATATATATTTTTTTTCTTCTTTTTTTTTTTTGCTATGGTTCACAAAGCACTGTATCAGCTCTTAGAGAAACACAAATGTGGCTAATATGTTCTGTCTTTAAAAAGCCTAAGGTGGAAAAGTCTAATTTGGAACTTTATAATCTAAATTATTTTAGGTATGATAAAATCATAACATAAGCAACATTTCTATAACTGTTGCGCATAAGAGAAAAATACACTGTTTACTTTCTTTCAGAAATTTCCCCATAAGTAAATGAGGGAAAAATTAAAACACCCACATGTTACTAAAGGTATAGCCCAAAGAACATAGGCATGTTCTATGATTTTTATGCTTGATTTGGTAGCTCAGCAGAAGTTGACCTTGTATCTTCAGAACTGTCCTTTCAATGCCATTCATCTCTGTGAACTCTAGGAATTCATGGTAGAGTGTCTTGCTAACAGTGTTCACTTTGTTAATGTTAACTGTGAACTTCAGGTCCTGCTGGAGGTACTCGAGGGGCAATATAACACAGAACTTCAAAGCCCAGGAGACAGCTAAAGAGAAATGACGATAACAGTTGAGCTAGGAAAAACTGGACAATTTTGAGTGGCTCTAAATAGAGTTCCCTTCCCCCTCCCTACCACACACACACCCAAGCCAACAGAAGGCACATCAAGTGAGTTGTTTAACTGTATACTAACTGTGTCACAGCTTGGTTGCTGGGACAAATATATATATATATATTATTCCAGGAATTACCACCTCTAGAGAGCAGATTCATCTGAAAATCCTGTTGTGCTATAAGAAAATGCTGAAATTTTGACACTGAGGCCCCTTCTATCAATATCATTTTATGGAAAATCCCAGAAATTATGAGGTTAAATATGTCTAGGGATATTCTGAACATTCATCAAAGATGCTGCTGTGTCTAGGATTAAGGTAAGGCATTATTTTTCTTCCTAAATTCTGTTCATGTGAAGGGAACACATTTGGGGAGGGGGGAATGGTCTTTGAACGTTTACTCCAAAAACAATCAAGGAAATTTTAAGAGTGAATCATATTCTCCCATTTTGAACTTGAAGGCTCATCATAGCTTCTTACCCAAACACCCCAAGGAAAAAAGATTTTCTTTTCTAAGTGTGCAAATAAAAGCATCTCTCTCTTCAAAATTTTCCTCTCTGAAAGTCATAGTTTTTGAACTTAGCATTAAATGCAACTGTCCAAGAAGTAGGTGTGTACAGGAAATGGGAGGGAGACAGACAGGGAACAGTGAAAGGGTGTTTTTATCTGGTCTCTGAGAAAGCTTGTGGAAAAATTTTCCAAATATTTCATGGAGTGGCAAGAGTCAAATGTTTGGACTTTAGGTGAAAACTCTATCAATGGAGAAACACAGCAGAAGTATTAAGGCACAAAATTTTCCAGCTTTAGGCTTAGGGAACTTAATACTGTGTGAGTGTGTGCATTGCACACACGTGCTGGGAAGTGCTATAAATAATTCTAGGCTTGAACAATCACATTTTTTTCCCTTTCCTACTCTAAAATTTCTACCTATACTAATTATGTGTTTAGTTAACTTTGTCTCTTATTTGAGTATGATCCAATTACAGAAGTTAGAAGGAAGGAAAGAAGGAAGGAAGGAAGGAAGGAAGGAAGGAAGGAAGGGAGGGAGAGAGAGGAGATGGAAGGAGGGAGGCAAGTGGGACTGGAGGAAAGAAAGAAAGAAGGAAAAAAGAAAAAAACAGATTTTCTCTACCTTGTTCTTCTGTACATTTTCTATAATAATCCTTCCTGACAGCTACTTCCTACATTTTTCCCTGTGTCCACTTTGTAAATTCAATACACCAAGTCACAGTGTTGTGTTCTGAATATCAAATAAGTTTTGTTACATGGCTTGCAAAGAAAGTGAATATGATCTCTTTAAAAATAAATTCACTTCAAGAAACACAACTAAGAACTTGGAGCAGAAAGATGGATCTTAGCCATCACTGCATCTCTGCAGGCTACCCTTTTTCATATTCATCTTTGACCTGATCTAGTAACAAATTTACAGTTTCAGAGAAACTTGGAATTTAACAAAAAAAAAAGCTAATATTTTCCCCATGTATCTGCTCCTTATCTCTTTGTATCATTTTGTGTTAAAATATCCCACTTGTCAAGTGCTTCGGCCTTTCAGAGATGAGCACTAGAAATACATAAATACATAGATGTCTTTTTATATAGGCTTTTTCTAACTAAATTTAGCTGCAAGGGGATATAAATGACAAACGTGTTGACAAATGACAAGATGTTACTCACTGTAAAAATATTATTGCATGCACACAATTTCCTGTTATGGTGCATATATTTAATGCAACTTTGTTCAAAATGAACTGTGTATTAAGAGAAATCTCACCTTCTGATGTGTTCTAGCTTAATCTTGGATGGTATGGAAGTAGCTGTTTAAAAAACCTTGCTCCGAACCTAATAATCACAAATAGAAGTGAATTTTCCCCCACAAAATGCCACAAATTTTTTAAAAAACTGGATTTTATTTGGATCAAAAGTGGTTTTGGCCAGAAATTCATAAAAATATTTCAGATAAAGTAAGTGAAGGATGTGGCTCTGGAGACACATTAAGAATTGTTACTGCCAACCTCTGCTAAGATGAGCATTCTTCAGTAATAATGTATAGATAGGTAAGTGGCTATTTAAATTTATTATCTACATTTCAAATAATTCAAAGTCTTTAAAGACAAATCTGGTGTCAGAAGTATAATTCGTGTTTGTGAGGGCCTTAGAAACTCTAACCTCACAAGTATTCATGTATAATTGGTTCCAGTATATTGATTACCTAAAGAGTATATAGTGTAGTTCCAGTATCTATTAGCAATAATAACATCATCATGTAATCCAATTTATTATTTAGCTGAGTTAGACTACATTTTTATATATCAACATTAAAAATAATGGGTCAAGAATTTATATATTCTTATTCTCCATCAAACCTTGGCATACTTAAATCTAGGTTAATATTACAACCCATAATCATAATTGATGAATGAAACTGGAGCCAGAAACTGGAACAAGTTACACACAAAAAGAACAAACTTGAATGCACTCATCTTGAGCAACTCAGGACTCTTGGGCATAGAACTCATTTGGCCTGAAAAAATAATGTCACAGACAGCATCAGACCTTAGCTAGGGTTATAAACCTAGATGTCTTATTCCACTGGATTCAACTATTGGGTCAAAATAGCTCTAGCCAAAGGTTGTTTAGTGTTCTCAGTATTAATTATAGTTGTCCTAGTGGTTTATACTATGTCTGGAAAGAGCATGACGAACAAGCCCATTCTGGATTAGACAAGGCACATGGTAGACACAACACTGAACTTGAGGTCTATATTTGGGCATCAGCATGGGCAAATCCTAACTGTGTTTGGCAGAAATGCAGGTCTAATGATCCTTCCAAGACTAATCCAAACACAGGCAAATGGCTGGATTTGGTAAAGTTCTCAGCATACTGCATTTCAAATAAGAAATAGGCCACTGCTTTGTCCAAGCTTTTATTTGAACTCAATATTTAATTCTAAACTTTTCCTATTGTCTTCCCTAGCCTGCATATCTTACAGAGCCATCACACACTATGAGGCAAATATTTTTCCGTTAGATCTTCAGGGTGGGGATTCTACTGAGGTCAGTGTTTCAGAGCTTGGTACAGGATGTTCCTTCAGCTTTCTGAATCCTGGCTCAGTGAAATCACTGATAAGCTGAGCCTTTGCTCTTGATTTCCCACAGAACTGAAAAAAAGTATAGATGAAGTAACTCGGGAGAAATGGGTAAAATGTATTTTCCCAGCCCAGCAAGCTCCCTTTGCAGCGCCCCCCCCAACATACTCCCACACACCATCTCTGTCTCTTTTTTTTTCCTTCCTTTTTGGCTTATGCTGTTCTTTTTTGGTCTCTGGCCCTAGTTATGACAGCTGATTGACATAGCTGGCACTTCCCTTCGTGTCTGGCTAAGCAGAATTCCCCCTGCAAACCAGGATGCAAAACAAAGAACAGACATCAGTGTAGAAAGGAAGACAGAACAAAAC
This sequence comes from Prionailurus viverrinus, assembly GCF_022837055.1. Classification (NCBI taxonomy): domain Eukaryota; kingdom Metazoa; phylum Chordata; class Mammalia; order Carnivora; family Felidae; genus Prionailurus; species Prionailurus viverrinus. Next base: position 62,607,831 of record NC_062566.1, read on the forward strand.
AAAACCAAGAGAGAAGCAATGTTGTTTGCTGAAAATATTTTTAAATTTTTCAAAAAGAGAGAGCAAACCTTTAAAATATTGTTTTAATCTTCTGTGTTCCTTTTTCTTCCCTCTTCTCTTTCTAGCCATTCCTTCCCCACCCCACCCCCCCATCCCATACACACTGCTTTTTGGCTTTCATTTCTCCATCTGCCTTCTTCCTTGTATTTTTTTCCCTGAGTCATAAACATTTTATCAGTAAGAAGTCTTCCTATTTCTGACCTTCTTCAGAGCCAAGTATTTGTTTTATCTTATTTATTTTTCCACCTGGAGGGTAAAATCATGATTGTGTCAAGTGAAATTGTGAGCAATTATTGTTCTGCCTCCTTCCATTTAAGACTTGTCTTCTATAGAAAACTAGATTTCATACTGCCCCCAATTCTACCACATGCAGGGTAAAACAGTCCCAACCTAAATTACTCTTCACCAAAATTTTGTCACATGATAAATGGCTCTCTTCTATATTCACTCTGTTTGAATATGTATTGGGTGGGTCATTTGCCTATGGAGTTTCTCTCAGTTTTCTATCATATAGCAAAAGATGACTTAAAATTATGCTCATTGAAGTGTTGGTAACTTAATATATCAATCCTTTGGTGGTATATTCCTTTTAATATTATTAAGGCAAAGAGACAAATACATACGGATAAAAATTTATGCCTCAGTGACAGGCCTTCTGAGTTATTTTCTGATTTTATAATGCAAACATTTGTACTGGTTAGGACAGAGTTCTGTCCTACGTATCAGACAGAGTCCTAAAACTCCCTAGCCCTCTTTTCCTTATACTAATTTTGCATAAAATTTGAACTCAATACTTTTCTGTTACTCGTTTTTTTTAATGTATTTAGTTTTCCTGAACTTTTAGAAGGAAGCTTAGTTTACACAGCTTTTTTACCTTCACAGAGAATTCTCTTATGTTATTTTTGTGCATGGCTAAAAAGTATATAGTATATCTGATATAGGACTTGCATCCAGAATATATAAAGAATTCTTAAAACTATGAAAACAAGCAACCCAATTAAAAAATGACAGAAGATTTAACAGACAGATTTCATCTCATCAAGAAGATACACGAATGGCAAATTCTACATATATAAGATAAGATACAAAGATGCTGAATTTCATTAGTGATTAGGGAAATACACCACTGAAACCTTGAGCTATCACTACATACCTATTAGAATGGTTAAAATAAAAAACACTGACCATGCCAAATGTTGCTGAAGATGTGGAGGAAATTGAACTCTTCATACACTGCTGGTGGGAATTATAAATGGTATACCCTCTTGGAAATAGTTTGGTAGTTTCTGAAAAACTTAAATGCACACCTGCCCTATGATCTAGCCATTCTACCCATTGGTATTTACTCAAAAGACAGGAAAGCATATATCCATTCAAAGACTTATACATAAAAGATCATAGCAGCTTTATTTAAAATAGCCCCAAACTGGAAACAACCTAAGTATCTATCAACTGTTGAGTGGATAAACAAATTGTGACATATCCACAAAGTAGAATACTACTTAGCATTAAAAAATAATTAACTAATGTTATATACATGCAACAACATGGGTAAATCTCAAAATAATTACACTGAGTGAAAAAAAATCCAGAAAGAAAAGAGTAAAACATTATGGTGCAGCTTACATAAAATTCCAGGAAAATGCAAACCAACCTATGGTGACAGAAAGCAGGTCAGGATTACCTAGAAGGGAGCAGACTTTGGCAGGAGGGATGGATCACAAAGAGGCATAGGAAACTTTTGGGGTGATAGAAATATCTACTATCTTGAGTGTGATGATGGTTTCACATGGCAAAACTTGTCAAACTGCACCCTTGAAATATGTGGAATTTATTGTATGCCAATTATACCTCAATAAGAATAAATACAATGGTTTGCCTTCTGATACTTCTTTGCTCTGTTTCCCATCCCCTGCATTTCATTGATGCTCTCTTTTCCTTTTTTATTAAATTCTGATTCTGCTTCCAGAAGTTTCTCCTCACTGTGGGACTCCATCCTGGAAGGGAGCTCTTGCATCAGTTTTGAGAGCATGTGGGGGCTGGGCAAGGGCCCTGGAACCCTTGAACATTTCAGCTCTTGGGGCAAGCCAAACATCTTCCAATTTCAGCTGCTGCCCTTAAGTGGGCCTGCCACACTGCCAAGCAGCACCCTTCATCCGTTTGGGGGCTCTCTTCTCAACCCATTGCTTCTGTCCACTTCCTCTCTCCCTGACATCAATAGCATGCAGATACCGTGACTGCACGTGGTTTGTTCCTGTCCACTTGTCTTTTGGGATTTGTGGGAATGCCTTATCACCTAGTTTTATCCCAAGGTCTATCTATGAGCTTTTGGTTTTGCTGTTTTATTCTGTTTTTATACAGATAAGAGAAATTTAAAAACTACACTGGCCACTGCTGTCACCATCTTAGAATCTCTGATGGATAATCTTCTGAGATTTTCAGATTCTTTTTTTAAAATTTCTTTCTTGCTCTGCTGACGAAAATCAAACACAGTGCTTTCATGAGGCATCACATACTGAAATTGGTTGTTTATTCAAGTAGTAGTTGTTGAGTGCCTACCCCAAGCCAGGCATTATACCAGGCTTTGCAGATGCAGTGATGAACAAGGCAGATAATGTCCCAGCTTGCATGGGGCTTTAATTCAACAGGAGAGACAAACCTACACATAAAATAAGTAAAAAATATGGACATGGTCTGAATGTTTGCTCCCCTCCTCCCCAAAATTCATATGTTGAAATTCTAAAATTCAAGATAAAGGTGTTAGAAGGTAGAGCCTTTGGGAGGTGACTAGGCCATGAGGGCTCTGTTCTCAATATTGGGCTTAGTGCTCTTATTAACAACAACAATAAAAAAGGCCCCAGAGAACTCCCTCACCTCATCCACCACAAGAGGTGGTGTCTATGAAATAGGGATCAGGCCCTCACCAGCCACCAAATCTGCTCGCACCATGATCTTGGATTTCACAGCCTCCAGAACTATCAAAAATAAGTTTTTATTGTTTCTAAGCTACCCAGTTTAGGCTATTTTTGTTATAGCAGCCTTAACAGACTAAGACATCTATGTATAATAATATATCAAGTTTTTAAAATTATCAGCATGCACGTGATTAAAGCCCAGGTAACAGATGATGTGATTTGGGAAGATCATGTAGAATAAAGAGAAACAGAACCCCCAATCATATTCAAATTTTAGATGCAGTATTAAAAAAGAAGCCATGGGGAGGAGTCAAGATGGTGGAACAGCATGGAAGTTTTTGTGTGTCTCACGTCCATGAAATACAGCCAGACTAACACCAAACCATCCTGCACACCTAGAAAACTTATCTGAGGATTAACACAACAATACGCACAAACTGAACCACAGAATTCAGCAGGTACATGGCTCGGAGAGGTGAACTTGGGGAGAGAGAAGCCGCAGAAGGCAGGAAGCTGCTTTTGCGTGTGGTGAGAGGACAGAGATGGGAATGTGTGTATACGGGAAAAGCACCCCTCCCCAAAAACAGCTGGAGAGAAAGTGGAAAATTGGAAACAGGCACAGGGACTGAACTAAGAAGGGAGAAAGGAGAAAAGAGAGGGTTTAAATTCCATTAAGACTGTAAACAAGGGGAGCGCAAAGTCTGCAACTCCTCAGCTCAATACCTGGCAGTGCTCTGGTGGAAGAGTGAATCCCCAGGAACGGAGTGGGGTCTGGGAGGTTCTCGTGAACCACATGGAGAGGAGCGGTTCCACTGCTGGAAAGACATTCAATAGAGGCTGTGAGGCCACCCGGGCCCAGCAGACCCCAGAGAATGGCCACATTGGCTGGTGCTGGAACAAGGTCATTGGGGGTGAAGCCTGGTGCCAGATGTGTGTTGTGATTTTCCATAATCCCTGAGATGCTACTGTTACACTTCTCGTGAACTTTTTCTGGAGTGGGCTGGCACCCAGCCACAGTCTGTGGGCATTGGCAGCAGCATGGTCATGCAAGCGTTCCTGGGTGTGGCCAGCCCCAAGCATTGCTTGGTGAGGCCATCTGCAGAGGGGCAGAGTGGGTCAATGCCGCAGTCTCTCAGAAGTGGGGGGGCTGGGGAAGGCAGCCGCATCTGCAACAAAACTCAGGAGGGAGGTGCTGCTTGGGGTTTGGTCATGGACAGTGTGGAAGTGGGGAGTGGACAGAAGCTGAAGAGGAAAGACAGATGCACAATTGCTGATCAGGGAGAACAGAGTTCCGACACTAGAGCCTGGGTAGCTAGGTGATGCTGTTTTCACCGCTCCCATGCATGCGCATACACACCATAAGCGCCACAACAATCCACCCCAGTAGGCTAGCAGTGCCATCTAGTGGAGAACGGAGCCATTACACTAAGCCCTGCCCAACTGGGCCAACCTCACTCTTCGAGAACACAAGTCTCACCGCCTGCTTAGTTTATGGACTATAAAGCGCTTCGTAGTTTGACTTCTAGGGGAAAACGAAGTAATTTCAGTCATATTTCAGCCTGTTAGCCAGTCCACCTATTCAATTTTCTTTCTTTCTTTTCCCTTTTTTGTTTCTTTTCTTTTTCTTGAATACAGAGAAAAAATTCATTTTTATTTTCAATTTTTATTAAAAAATATTTTCTTTATTTTTTTCTACTATATTTTTTACTTTTGTGTAAATTTTTTCAAATTCTATTTTACTTCCATCATTTCATTTTAGTCTACTTTAGCGTATTCATTTTTTCAAATTTTCAAATGATTTATTTTCTTTTCTTACCTTTTTTCTCTAATCTATTAAGCCACTTTCAACAACCAGACCAAAACACACTTAGGATCTAGCATCATTTATTCGATTTTTTGTGTGTGGGTTTATTTTTAATTTTTTAACTTTAATATTTATTTAATTTTAATTTTTTTAATTTTTAATTTTTTCTACCTCATTAATTCCTTTTCTCCATTCAAAATGACTAAACAAAGGAGTTCACCTCAAAAGAAAGAGCAGGAGGAAACGATGGCCAGGGACTTAACCAACACAGATACAAGCAAGATGTCTGAACCAGGATTTAGTATCACGCTAATAATAAGAACACTAGCTGGAGTTGAAAATACATTAGAATCTCCTTCTGCGGAGATAAAAGAAGTAAAAACTAATCAGGATGAACTAAAAAAATGCTATATCTGAGCTTCAATCACAAATGGATGCCGCAGCGGCAAGGTTGGATGAAGCAGAACAGACAATCAGCAATATAGAGGACAAACTTATGGAGAATAATGAAGCAGAAAAAAAGAGGGAGATTAAGGCAAAAGAGTACGATTTAAGAATGAGAGAAATTAGTGACTCATTAAAAAGGAACAACATCAGAATCATAGGGGTCCCAGAAGAGGAAGAGAGGGAAATAGGGGTAGAAGGGTTATGTGAGCAAATCATAGTGGAAAATTTGCCTAACCTGGGGAAAGACATGGACATCAAAATCCAGGAAGCACAGAAGACTCCCATTAGATTCAACAAAAACCGACCATCAACAAGGCATATCATAGTCAAATTCACAAAATACTCAGGCAAGGAGAGAATCATGAAAGCAGCAAGGGAAAGAAAAAGTCCTTAACCTACTAGGGAAAACAGATCAGGTTTGCAGCAGACCTATCCACAGAATCTTGGCAGGCCAGAAAGGAGTGGCAGGATATATTCAATGTGCTGAATTAGAAAAATATGCAGCCAAGAATTCTTTATCCAGCAAGGCTGTCATTCAAAATAGAAGGAGCAATAAAAAGTTTCCCAGACAAACAATAATAAAGGAGTTTGTGACCACTAAACCATCCCTGCAAGAAATTTTAAGGAGGACTCTCTGAGGGGAGAAAAGATGGGAAAAAAAATATATATATACATACACACATATATGTTTATATATATATATATAGAGAGAGAGAGAGACAGAGAGAGAGAGAGAAATAAATAAATACCAACAGCAACAAATATTAGAAAGGACCAGAGAACACTACCAGAAACTCCAACTCTACAAGCAACATAATGACAATAAATTCATATTTTCACTACTCACTCTAAATGTCAATGGACTCAATGCTCCAATCAAAAGACATAGGGTAACAGAATGGATAAGAAAAGAAGATCCATCTATATGCTGTTTATAAGAGACCCACTTTAGACCTAAAGACACCTTCAGACTGAAAGTAAGGGGATGGAGAACCATCTGTCATGCTAATGGTCAACAAAAGAAAGCTGGAGTAGCCATACTTATATCAGACAATCTAGATTTTAAAATAAAGACTGTATCAAGAAATGAAGGAGGGCATTATATCATAATTAAGCAGTCTATCCACCAAGAAGACTTAATAATTGTAAACATTTATGCACCAAATGTGGCAGCACTCCAATATATAAATCAATTAATCACAAACATAAAGAAACTCATTGATACTAATACCATAATAGTAGAAGACTTCAACACCCCACTCACAGCAATAGACAGATTATCTAATAAAAAAATCAACAAGGAAACAAGGGCTTTGGATGACACAGATGGACTTAACAGATATATTCAGAACATTTCATCCTAAAGCAGTGGAATATACATTTTTCTCCAGTGCACATGGAACATTCTCCAGAATAGACCACATACTGGAACACAAATCAGCCCTCAGCAAGTACAAAAAAAATCGAGATCATACCATGCATATTTTCAGGCCACAATGCTATGAAACTCGAACTCAACAACAAGAAAAATTTGTAAAGGTAAAAAATACGTGGAGACTAAAGAATATCCAACTAAAGAATGAATGCACCAACCAAGAAAGTTAAAGAGGAAATTAAAAAGTATATGGAAGCCAATGAAAATGGTAACACAAAAAACCTCTGGGACGCAGCAAAGATGGTCATAAGAGGAAAGTATATAGCAATCTAGGCCTTCCTAAAGAAGGAAGAAAGATCTCAGATATACAATCTAACCTTACGCCTTAAAGAGCTGGAAAAAGAACAGCAAATAAAACCCCAAAACCAGCAGAAGACAGGAAATAATAAAGATTAGAGCAGAAATTAATGATATCAAAACCAAAACCAAAACAAAACAAAATAAAAAAACCAGTAGAACAGATTAATGAAACCCAAAGCTTGTTCTTTGAAAGAATTAACAAAATTGATAAACCACTAGCCAGTTTGATCAAAAAGAAAAAGGAAAGGACCCAAATAAATAAAATCAACAATGAAAGAGGAGAGATCACAACCAACACAGCAGAAATAAAAACAATAATAAGAGAATATTATGAGCAATTATATGACAATAAAATGGGCAATCTGGAAGAAATGGACAAATTCCTAGAAACATATACACTACCAAAACTGAAAGAGGAAGAAATAGAAAATTTGAGCAGACCCATAACCAGTAAAGATATAAAATTAGTAATCAAAAATCTCCCAAAAAACAAGAGTCCAGGACAAGATGGCTTTCCAGGGGAATTCTACCAAACATTTAAGGAAGAGTTAACACCTATTCTCTTGAATCTGTTCCAAAAAATAGAAATGGAAGGAAAACTTCCAAAATCTTTCTATGAGGACAGCATTACTTTGATTCCAAAACCAGACAGAGACCCCACTAAAAAGGAGAACTATAGACCAATTTCCCTCATGAACATGGATGCAAAATACCTTAACAAGATATTAGCCAACTGGATCCAACAATATATTAAAAACATTATTCACCACGAACAAGTGGGGTTTATACCTGGGATGCAGGGCTCATTTAATATTCAAAAAACAGCGTGATTCATCACATCAATAAAAGAAAGGACAAGAACCATATGATCCTCTCAATAGATGCAGAGAAAGCATTTGACAAAATACAGCATCCTTTCTTCATAAAAACCCTCAAGAAAGTAGGGATAGAAGGAGCACACCTCAAGATCATAAAAGCCATATATGAATGACCCAACACTAATATCGTCCTCAATGGGGGAAAACTGACAGCTTTCCCCTTAAGGTCAGGAACAAGACAGGGATGTTCACTCTCACCACTGCAATTCAACATACCATTGGAAGTCTAAGCCTCTGCAATCAGACAACACAAAGAAATAAAAGCATCCAAATCAGCCAGAAGGAGGTCAAACTTTCACTCTTTGCAGATGACATGATACTTTGTGTGGAAAACCCAAAAGATTTCACCAAAACACTGCTAGAACTCAGCAAAGTGGCAGGATATAAAATCAATGCACAGAAATCGGTTGCATTCCTATTCATCAAAAGGGAAGCAACAGAAAGAGATATATCAAGGAATTGATCCCATTTACAATTGTACCAAAAACCATAAAATACCTAGGAATAAAACTAACCAAAGAGGTGAAAATCTATACACTTAAAACTATAGAAAGCTTGTGAAAGAAATTGAAGAAGACACAAAAAAAATTGAAAAAGATTCCGTGCTTCCAGATAGGAAGAACAAATATTGTTAAAATGTCGATACTACCCAAAACAATCTACATATTCAGTGCAATCTCTATCAAAATAACACCAGCATTATTCACAGTGCTAGAACAAATAATCCTAAAATTTGTATGGAACCAGAAAAGACCCCAAATATCTAAAGCAATCTTGAAAAAGAAAACCAAAGCAGGAGGCATCACAATCCCAGACTTTAAACTATACTACAAAGCTATAATCATCAAGACAGTATGGTACTGACACAAGACAGATACTTAGATCAATGGAACAGAATAGAGAACCCAGAAATGGACCCACAAACATATGGCCAACTCATCTCTGACAAAGCAGGAAAGAATATCCAATGGAATAAAGACAGTCTCTTCAGCAAGTGGTGCTGGGAAAACTGGACAGCAACATACAGAAGAATGAACCTGGACCACTTTCTTACACCATACACAAAAATAAATTCAAAATGGATGAAAGACCTAAATGTAAGACAGGAAGCCATCAAAATCCTTGAGAAGAAAGCAGGAAAAAACCTCTTTGATCTTGGCCTCAGCAACTTCTTAACTCAACACGTCTCCAGAGGCAAGGAAAACAAAAGCAAAAATGAACTACAGGGACCTCATCAAAATAAAAAGCTCCTGCACAGCGAAGGAAACAATCCACAAAACTAAAAGGCAACCAACAGAATGGGAGAAGATATTTTCAAATGACATATCAGCACAAGGGTTAGTATCCAAAATCTATCAAGAACTTATCAAACTCAACACCCAAAAAATAAATAATCCAGTGAAGAAATGGACAAAAGACATGAATAGACACTTCTCCAAAGACATTCAGATGGCCAACCGACACAGGAAAAAATGCTCACCATCACTCATCATCAGGGAAATACAAATCAAAACCACAACGAGATACCACCTTACACCTGTCAGAATGGCTAACATTAACAACTCAAGCAACAACAGATGTTGGCGAGGATGTGGAGAAAGAGGATCTCTTTTGCATTGTTGGTGGGAATGCAAGCTGGTGCAGCCACTTTGGAAAACGATATGGAGGTTCCTCAAAAAAGTAAAAATAGAACTACTCTATGACCCAGCAATTGTACTACTAGGCATTTATCCAAGGGATACCGGTGTGCTGTTTTGAAGGGACACATGCACCCCAATGTTTATAGCAGCACTATCAACAATAGTCAAAGTATGGTAAGAGCCCAAATGTCCATCGATGGATGACTGGATAAAGAAGATGTGGTGTGTATACACACACACACACACACACACACACACACACACACACACAATGGAGTATTACTCACAATAAAAAAGAATGGAATGTTGCCATTTGCAACTACGTGGATGGAACTGGAGGGTATTATGCTAAGCGAAATAAGTCAGAGAAAGACAAATATCATATGACTTCACTCATATGAGAACTTTAAGAGACAAAACAGATGAACATAAAGGAAGGAAAACAGAAATAATATAAAAACAGGGAGGGGGACAAAACATAAGAGACTCTTAAATATGGAGAATAAACAGAGGGTTACTGGAGGGCTTGTGGGAGGAGGGATGGGCTAAATGGGTAAGGGGCATTAAGGAACCTACTCCTGAAATCATTGTTACACTATATGCTAATTTGGATGTAAATTAAAAAAAATTAAATTAAAAAAATAAAATAAAATTTCATTTAAAAATGGGGGGAATGAAGCCATGAAACAGACTGAGAAAGAAAAATCAGAGAGATGGAAGTAGGCCAGGAAAGATTAGGATTATAAATGAAAATAGAAAAGAGTGTATAAAAGGAGCGAGGTCCAAAATTACTACTTCATAGAGCTTGTCCATGAAGAAAGGAGAGAGACAGGGCAATAACAGAAAAAGAATGCAAACTCTCAGCAGTGTGTTTTGTTAGGGAGAGAGAAAGTTGGTGTTTCTGGTTGTATTGAGGAAGCAAGTGGAAGAGAGACACTATAAAGGAATAGCGATTTATGCAGAGTACATTCAGAAGTTTCCCAGCAAGCTTTGGTGGAAATAGGGCCAGGCACCATGCTAGGCACTGGGTATATAAAGAGTTAAATTGCATCTTCTTCTGCCCCATGAAATATTTCCAGGCTAGTGAAAAGGATAGGAAAATGGACTTAATTTATCAACTACACTATCTTAAATTGCTGCATCCGCATTGTGTACTAGATTGTAAACTAGTTGGTGGAATTTTATAACTGCAAAGGGCTTAGCAAATATCTGGTCTCCTTTTTACATGATAAAAATGAATCATAAAAAGTTTAAATAGCTTGTCTAAGGCTACTACAGCTCAGTAATGGAAGTTTCCCGATTAGGACAAAGTGTCCAGACTCCTGAGAATCTTTTTACTTAAACAGCACAACGCCTTACTAAAAGCATGTCTATTTATCTTATTTTTAAATACCCCATGCATGTTTTAAATATTTAAAATCTAAATGGTCAATTCCAGAAAAAAAAAAAGCAGACTTGTATAAATCTGAAACCATCCTGCTACCAACATCCAGAAATAATGGAAAAACACAACAAAATTTTTAATGCGTGTCTAAGTTTGAAAGAAAAAAGGAAAATCCCAGGTGGCAAGAACCAGGAAACTGAAAGCCCTAATTGTAAGCACATGAGCTGACTTTGTAGCTGCCCTGGGGTAGGGTCCTCTAGTTTGGCAACAGCCAGCCACTTAAGGTAGCAGAGCACAGGAGACAAGACCTTGGGCCTATATGATGCAAGGTATTAGAACTGAAACGGAGCATAAAGTTGGGACTTTTAAAGCCACACCCTCAGAGAAAAGGATAATAGAAAATAGACCACCGCCCAAGGGAGATGACAAGGAAGCTTGTCCATGAGCTCTGGGAAGAGAAAATGAAAAACATCCCAAGCCTGCAACTTGCACAGAATTAAAGACTGAATTTATACCTTCATAGTTCACAGTTCCCCTGAACTGAGAAATTAACAAAAAAGAATATTTTTTTCCTAGGGAAACAAGGCAGATATAAAATAAAACCATTCTGAAGAAATACTTAAGTCTGGAAGGCAGAGAATTTACACACACACACACACACACACACACACACACACAACACCACTAAATGGTGTTAATGGAGCTAATAGTTGAAACTTATAAAGCAAACATAACCAAGAGTTACCAATGAAAATCAATGGGGAGTTTAACTTCTTGTAGCAAATGTTGTTTGCTGCCCTTCCAGTATAGTTTGGGCCTTGGACTACATTGTTAACTCCCAACTGCAGGTATCTGCCTGTCTGCCTGAGGGCTGTCTCTAATTTTTTTTAATGTTTATTTATTTTTGAGAGAGAGACAGAGAGACAGAGTGCGAGCAGGGGAAGGGCAGAGAGAGAGGGAGACACAGAATCCGAAGCAGGCTCCAGGCTCTGAGCTATCAGCACAGAGCCTGATGCAGATCTCCAACTCACAAATGGTGAGATCATGACATGAGCTGAAGTCGAAGTAGGGCCCATAACCAACTGAGCCACCCAGGCCCCCTCTGAGGGCTGTCCCTAAAGCAGCAGCGTAAGTTCCACTGTCCTTGCACAGGGCAGGCTACATGTTCCAAGGAGGTATCAGCCACAGAGAAGCCCACAACCAATGACTAATGTAAATATCCCAGCTCCCTTGCTTCTGGGCAAGACAGAGAGGTGTGATAACTCTGAGAGTTGTGTTCTAGCTGTTTCCCATACATTTCCTTCACCTCCCAAATAAGCCACTTACACTTGAATCTACTCAAGGTCAACTTCTGGAGAAACCAGAACTAATAAAATAGTAAAACAACAATTTGAATGAGAATATAGAACAAATATATTTAAAAGTGTTAAAACATAAAAGAATAGAAACTGTAAGTCAAGAACTAAAGCTATAGACAAAAGAAGAGACAGATTTGAAAAAGAAATTAATAGAAGTTGCAGAATAAAAGCTGCAATTATTAAAACTTCAGTGAATGAGTTAAAGAAAAGGTTACACATAAATATGAGTCAATTAGTGACCAAAAGCATAAATCTTGGTAAATTAACAAGAATACAGCCCAGAGAGTAAAAGAAAAAAATTGGTGAAATATATGAAAAAATACATGAAAAAAAAGTACCAAAAAGGGATATACCAAAGAGTACCAATATACCTTTAAGGGAGGTATACGCTAAATGGAATAGACATAGTACTCAAAGATAGAATAGCTTAGAGTTTTCTAAAATTAAAGAAAGAGAAGAAAGCCCAGATTTAAGAAACACTAGTCCCCAGCAGGATATATGAAAATAAATTTACACTTAGGCACATTCCCAGTGAAATTGCAAAATTATCAAAAAGTGAAAGCCTATAAAGCAACCAAAGAAAAGAGTGCATATATGGAACTATCCATTACAAACACAGCAAATTTCTCTCAATAGTAACTATAGTCGTTAAATTACATTTTCAAAGTGTTAGAAGAAAATAACTATTGACCACAAATTCATGTCCAGCTAAACTATTCATCAAGAGCAAGGGAAAAATAAAAATGTTCCTCAGGGGTGCCTGGGTGTCTCCATTGGTTGAGCGTCCAACTTCAGCTCAGGTCATGATCCCACGGTTCATGGGTTCAAGCCCTGCGTCTGGCTCTGTGCTGACAGCTCAGAGCCTGGAGTTTCTTCAGATTCTGTCTCTCCCTCTCTCTCTGCCCCTCCCCTGCTCATGCTCTGTCTCTCTCTGTCTCAAAAATAAACAAACATTAAAAAAAATTTTTTTTAATGTTCCTCAGATAAACAAAAACTGTGATGGTCTTCCATTCACAGATCCTTCTCAAAAGAACTAGCAAAATTTAGACTTCAGAAAGACGTAAATTACAGAAGAAAAAAATGAAATGAAGGAAGCAATAGTGATCACGTTAATAGATAAATATTTAGGAAGACCCGAATAAATATGGACTGTCAGAAGTAATGACCACTTATTTAAAGGGAGAAGCTAAAATCAAGGCTGTACCAAAACATAATAGTAGCATATTAGCTGGGAATGGTAAGAGCAGTTAGAATACTCTAATGATCTTGTATTTCCTGAAAGAAAAATAGATGTACTGATTATCCTTAGAGTTTCTTAAATCAAACATGCATATTAAAAATGTCAGGGGGCACCGGGGTGGCTTAGTCTGTTCAGTGTCCGACTTCAGCTCAGGTCATGATCTCACAGTTCATGAGTTCCAGCTCTGCATTGGGCTCTCTGCTGTCAACATAAAACCTGCTTCAGATCCTCCGCCCCCCACCCATTCTGCCCCTCCCCACCTCACACTCTCTCTCTCTCAAAAATAAATAAACATTATTTTTTAAATATCAGGATAACTACTAAGAGAAATGAAAGTATATCCAACAAAGTAATAGAGGAGAAAATAGGAAAATAAACTTTGTCAATCCAATATAAAGCAAGGAAGGAGAAACAATGAACAAAAATGCCCACAGAAGTCACCAAAGATGCTGTAAACATACACATGCACACACACATCAGTAAATGGACTAAAAAGATGCTCAGATTGGACTTTTAAAATCTAGTTGTGTGATAGTTTAGATTTTGTTAATGTTTATTCATGTTTGAGAGATAGTGCATGAACAGGGGAGAGACTGGGAGACACAGAATCTGAAGCAGGCTCCAGGCTCGGAGATGTCAGCACAGAGTCCAGCAGGGGGTTTGAACTCACAAGCTGTGAGGTCACGACCTGAGCTGAAATCAGATGTTTAACCGACTGAGCCACCCAGGCACACCTAGTTGTATGATAGTTTAAAGAGACTCAAAAGGGGCGCCTGGGTGGCGCAGTCGGTTAAGCGTCCGACTTCAGCCAGGTCACGATCTCGCGGTCCGGGAGTTCGAGCCCCGCGTCAGGCTCTGGGCTGATGGCTCAGAGCCTGGAGCCTGTTTCCGATTCTGTGTCTCCCTCTCTCTCTGCCCCTCCCCCGTTCGTGCTCTGTCTCTCTCTGTCCCAAAAATAAATAAACGTTAAACAAAAAAAAAAAATTAAAAAAAAAAAAAAAATAAAGAGACTCAAAAATATTGCAGAGGTAAACCAAATAGAAAACTAATAGTAAAATGGTATATATATATGTGTATATATATGTGTGTGTATATATATATGTGTGTATATATGTGTGTGTGTGTGTGTGTGTGTATATATATATATATATATATATATATATATATATATATATAATGTTACTGTTACTGGGGCACCTGGGTGGCTCAGTCGGTTGAGCGTCCAACTCTTAATTTTGGCTCAGGTCATGATCTCACGCGGTCTGTGAGCCTGAGCCCCGCATCCGGCTCTGTGCTGACAGCACGGGGCGTGCCTGGGGTTCTCTCTCTGCCTCTCTCCTACTCTCTCTCTCTCAAAAATAACAAATAGATAAACTTAAAAAAAATTAAAAATAAAATAAAAAATAATATTACTAGTAATTTACAAAGTGAAGAGACCATGGAAAATTTGAGAGAATTATATTGTTTGCATTAGTTAGCTATTGCTCTATTACAAACGACCCCAAAATTCAATGACTTAGAACATAAAGATTTATAATTGCTCTTGAGTCTTACATCAGCTGGCATCTTATGGTGATATCACCCAGGATCAGCTGACCTTGCCTGGGCACATTCATGCATCTATAGTCAATGAATGGGCTGACCAGGGTTTGCTGGTTTAGGATAGATTCATTTGCATGCCAGCTCTTGGGGTTGGTGAATGGGCCATGTCTCTCATCATCTAACAGGCTAGCTTGAGCAGTTTCAAGATTCCAAGGAAAGGATGCACAAAGACGACTCAAGGCCTAGATTTAGAA
Source organism: Prionailurus viverrinus (assembly GCF_022837055.1). Taxonomy (NCBI): domain Eukaryota; kingdom Metazoa; phylum Chordata; class Mammalia; order Carnivora; family Felidae; genus Prionailurus; species Prionailurus viverrinus. The sequence continues at coordinate 62,623,088 of NC_062566.1, forward strand.
GGGGCACACTGTCATTTCTGATTCATTCTATTGGCCAAACCCAACATAACAATGAATAAGATCATAGGAATTTCCCAGAAAAAAAAATAGAGTTTAGTGGAACTTGATGGATCTCTGTGCTTTATATGCAATACCATATGTCAGGATGTCAGTGGCCAATACAAAGGATATCCGGCAAAAGAAGAAATCAGACTGATTTAAAAATGCAAAATATCGGCGCACCTGGGTGGCGCAGGCGGTTGAGCATCCAACTCTTGATTTTGGTTCAGGTCATGGTCTCGCGGTCTGTGAGCCTGAGCCCCGCGTCCGGCTCTGTGCTGACAGCTCAGAGCCTGGAGCCTGCTTGGGATTCTGTGTCTCCCTTTCTCTCTGCCCCTCTCCTGCTCATGCTCTCTCTCTCTCTCTGTCAAAAATAAATAAAACATTTAAAAAAATGCAAAATATCAGTGAGTATCTGAAGATCTAAAGCAAAAATAGGATAAAAACAGAAGAAAATAACAGTGGAGGTGGGTTGGGTGGGGATTTTTTTTCCTGAAATCACCTGCATGCATTGCTTTCAAGACTATGAAAACATCCTTCTTCCACTTGCCTACCACACAATCACAGTTGCCTCTTGTAAAATGTGTCCTCTCCTTTCTTATATACCAAGAAACAGGTGCAACACATGCATTCCAAGGGGTATGGTGGTTTTTCCCTCCATCAAAACAGTTCTCAAAATCAGAAGAATTTCATATTGTTCTGAGCTTGTTATTATCATACTTCTTTTGCTGTATTTGAATTTAATCTTCCTAATTTAGCTGACAATTACAGAGCAGGCAGGCACATTCTCTAAGCAGTTATGCCTAGGGGTCCCATAAAAGAGGAACACTCTTACAGACCATCAGAGTTTTGGATTAACTAACTAGTTTCTGAGCAAAAGGTCAAAAACAGCTGAGCATGTCAAACTAGATTGAAATCCTAAGTACTTAACCCACTCAGGTACAGAAAAATAACATGTGGACCACAATACATACATATATATATATATATATATATATATATATATATATATAGTCATCTTTATTATTTTCTAAACACCTGTACAATTCATTTCAGCAAGTAATGGTACTAGAGGAAATAATCTGAAAAATTATAGATGACAAACATTTGACCTATTTTAGGAGGTGAAATTTGAGACTAACAAAAGTGCTTTTAAGCTTATTCTGTATTTAAAAAGGATTTCCATTTTCATTTTCTCAATACACTTTTAGAATAGCAAAGGAAATGCATATACCCATGTTAGATAGGAAAAGAGAGATCCAAAAGAGTAAATAGACTTAATTAGGGTCAGACTTTAGGATCTGATGCTTCTGTTATTAGGAAAAACAGCGCAACAAATCTGTTCCTTCTGACCTTCTTTGTCCTGATGATTACAATATTACAACTGTAATTCAATCCCTTAGGAGTCTCCCCAAGTTAACTGGGTTTGATTGCTGAGTTTACAAATTGGGAGATGCAAGAAAGGCTATGTCTCTTCTTGAGTAGATTCTCAAAGTCTGAGGCAAAGAAACAAAACTACTTATCTATATTGAATATTTGTACATTCCCTGAAAATTATCGATTTTAGTTTCTTAGTAACAGAGGCACATGTGGCTAGAGACAAAATAACATACTGCCTGATTAAAAGATGTTATAATGATGCTATTCTTTTGAGAACTTTTTGTTTTAATTTAGCTCTTGATAAGAAAGAAATATATGCTAAAAGGATAAGAGGAAATAAGTGTTAATGCATTGACTTGAATTTTGGCAATAAATCATGCCCTTTAGGCCAGTTAATATCATGAATATCTAATCACCTCAATACCCTCTTTTACTGCCTTGAGAAGATGAGGTTCTGCTAAATATTTATAAATGGCAATTGTTTACACAAACTATGCTATTTTCTGGCATAGGGGAATGCAAATGAGATTGAGCAATAAATAAATAAATAAATAAATAAATAAATAAATAAATGTACCACCTTGTTTTTCCCAGGAAAGTATATCCTAGGACCTTTGGCACTTTTTTGTTTGCTATTTCTATATTAAACTAACCTTGAGCTAAAACACTGTGAGACAACAACAACAAAAGCACGAAGCATGCAGAATGATTAAGAAGGGAACAGGGTCACATCATTAGTCTGGGATCTGTGAAAGAGAAATCAGAGTATATAATCTAGCTGGGGAGAGAACGTGTATACATATGAAGTGATTTATCAGGTGTGATGGATTGATTATCAGTAAATGTAAACTAATATGCACAAAGCTTCCACCAACCAGTACAATTAGACAATTAGCATAGGCTGTAATTAACCTCATTTTCTCATTCATTTGTGTTTAGCTTGGCAGTAGACGGGGGTGAAGCACCACACAAGTACATTCTTATTGTTTAAAAATTCCCAAAATATGGTTTTGGACCTTTGCTGTTCTAGCAAGTAAAATATAGTTAGAGTAACACTGGATTTTGGGTTTTCTAGGATAGCTCCTATTTCAAATACTTGACCTCACAGCTTCCATTAAATGTTTCATTTGGGATTTTGCCAAGACTTGAGGCTATCACACTGAACACCAGCAATCTCTTATTAGAGCTACAGATTAAGAAATTATAATAGACTGCCATCAATGCATATAATGCATGTACATACTCCATGATTTTCTTTTATGAAAAATATAAGTTCATTTTGTTAACATATTTTTCTTTAAAAATAAAGTATATCAAAAAGATTACAGTTTGCCCAAGATTCTAGTAATTGGCTCTACCAAAGAATTAATAGACACAGAGAAAACATTCATAGAAACCAGATCAGACTTAACGCAGTTAATGCAGATGTTGGACTTGAGTCCTGATTATGAAAATGTAACACAGCATTTTTGATATATAAAAATATTCATATAACATCATGTCAGACAATGTAGGTTAGTCCACTCAAAAAGTTTCTTCTTTGCCTTCCTGTATTCTAAACATTGGAAAGGTGAATATTCAATTACTTAACCTCTCTCGTAAGTAGACAGCCATGTGACACAGTTCTCCACAATGAGAGGTAGGCAGAATTCTGCTAGAAAGTCTTCCCTTCCAGAATAAAAAGACAAAGTGTCACAAAGAATTTTTTCCCCTTTTTTCCTGCTTGAAATACAGACAGGATGCCCGGAGGTACAAAAGTCATCCTTATACCAATGAGTCAACCCAGTAAGAAGAAAGCAAAGATTACCCCAGAGATCTTGGCCTTGTTTATTCTGGTTCTTAGAGCTGACCACATCTCTAACTAATGAAAATGTCTTCTATGTTTACAAAGTTTCATAGCAGCACTTTCCCCTTTACTATTATCTCATTGATTCTAACCACAAACATGCAGTAGGCTAAGCAGTAGCAGTCATAGAACTAGTGACAATAATAATAATAATAAGAATAATAATAATAATAATAGCTTAGATTTATAGCACTTACCATGTGCTGCCAGCATGCCAAGTGTTTATAAGGCATTATCACAGAAAAGCGCAGTCTTTTGAAAGTACTCTAAAAATTTTTTTAACTATGAGTTTCAAAGCATACCACAAATCATGCTTATATAGTTAGCAAATTCAAAGTGAAAATAATTCACAGCCATTTTTCAAATGTTTTTTCCCCAAGAAATGTTAATAAGAGACATTATAGTTCTATATATTTTAAAAAGAGGACATTCTTCCTTAAACACTGCTCACTGAACTGGATTGGATGTTGTTCCTCTGCTCCCCTAACACCATTTCAACATCTCCATACACCTTTGCCATATTTGATTTTAGTTATCTATATCCCCAACAAGATTTTCTTATGCATCTTTGTATTGAGTGCACCTCGCATACTTCATATAACATTGCAAGTAGTCAATAAATATTTGTCCAGTTAATAAACTTTTAAAATATTGTCTTTGACCTTTTTTTCTTTTAAGTTTATTTATTTTGAGAGAGAGAGAAAGTATGAGTGGGGTGGGGCAGAGTGAGAGGGAGAAAGAGAGAGAGAATCTGAAGCAGCCTCCATGCTGTCAGCACAGAGCCCAATGTGGAGCTCTAACTCAGGAACCAAAGCGATCATGACCTGAGGCAGGAGCAAGACTCAGATGCTTAACCAATTGAGCCGCCTGGGCACCCCTCGACCTTTTTTTTCTGTAATAACTCTGCTCTCACCCTTCAGTTATCAATGGGTTATGTTGTCCTTTATTTCTGCCTCTCGCAAAAATTTGTTTAAATTTGAAAAGGGCTTATAGCAATTTAACTTTGTGATTGTAGGGACTGATACACCTCCAGGATATTAGCATATTTGGTTTAATTTATAAAAACAGTAAGCATCTAATGTTCCTTCCCCTCTCTAAAGAAAAAGGATCCAAAACAGTTAGGAAATTTTACGGTGAGTCAGATCATTTGTTTCACTTAAGGGATTATCGTTTCAGACACAATAGTTCATATTATCTGTTCAGGAAGCACAGTTGAAGTCCAGACTATATGTCCAAAAAGTGAAACATTTGTCCTTTTCTGCTAAGACTTCTGCACATCAATTGCTTTTTCCATAATCAAAATAATAGCAGTAGTTTTTCCAGTATTAATATATAGAAACACATATACATGCACATATACATGCATACAAATGTGTGTACATGCATACAAATGTATATACATGCACATGTATGCATACACATGTGCAGATATGTATGCACAGATAAGCATGCATTGTGCACATACACATACACGTATAAATACATATAATTCTGTAAAAATATTTGGCTGTGTACATGTGGGTAGAATTGAAAAAACTGTTAAATTTCAATCTAAAGACATTTTTAAAATAATGACAAGGCTAAGGAAACCCTCAAGTTGATGAAGAAAACCCAAATGCTTAGTCTCAAAGCCTTTAATGAATACTTTGCATTCACAAGGTCAGCTGAACTTGATCTTTATATTTACTACCCTTGTATGCCTTGTATATCGAGAAATAAACAAAATTATTCAGAATTCAAGAAAAATATTTGTGTCTTTGATAAGTGTATTCTTGGAAATAATCTCATTATTCCAGTTATCAACATACAAGGTTTTTTTTCTAACACATAAGGTTTTAAGTGAAAGGTTATATAAATGTTATTGGTCTATGTCTTGTTTAGAACATTATCAGTTTGTAATTATACGTTTCCTAAAATGCACGGAGTCATTCGATCAATAAACACCAGAGGAACTAAGGAAGGAAAATTGTCATTGCTATAATTATGTCGTAGGTCTGAAATGCTACCTATGAACAGATTTTTGGATGAAAAAATTCAGAGTTATAAAATGATGGTTGCATGTGGTTAAGTTGCACATGTTTGGGATTATATTATATAAGGCAACAAAACTGTGAGCATCATCTTTCCTTTCTTCCTTCTGAGCAAGCAAGATCCCCAAAGTAGCTTTGAGGATACTTTATTTATGGGCCTGCTAGTTCAGGAGCCACACACCAATTCATCATGCTCCTGCTTTGTGCCATCTGTTATAAATAAATATCCCTGCCTGCAACTTTCTGTCGGGGCATGTGTTTACTGTTATGCAGATGAATGCAATATGGGAAGACATTAAAGTTAAAAAAGAGAAAAATTGCTTATGAAAATGTCTATCGAACGTATATATTCCTACTACTTGTATACAGAGGTTCAGATCACATGAAGGCCGATAGCCCAAGCAAGCTCTGACTCAGAGCTCCCCCTGTAGCTCGCAAGGAGCTGGGGCATAGGTGCACAAAAGCAAGGGCAAAACGGCTAGGTTAACAAAGAAGTGCATGGCCAGAGCCTTCTTTCCTGAGTGCTTTGCCATTTCACGCCACACAGCGCTGTGACTCTGAGGAGAGAAGGACAGACAGGTAATGTGGGAACAGTGTGAGAGAGTTTGGAAGGTGGCAGTCAGCGCTCAAGCTAAAGAGTGAAGAAAAGCCTCCAGGGGCCTTTGAGAAACAGAGTGACACGGTCAGAGTTCTCAGAAAGCAAAATAATTCTGAGAAGTGTGTAGAAAATGTCTGAATGGGAAAGAGCCTGGAAGGGTAGGAATGAAGCCAGGCAGGAAAAAAAAAATGATGACAGTGACTCCATGAGTAAAGCACCATAAACAACCTCTGGAACCAGTTACTGACGTCTCACGCACCCTTGAGACAGTCGAAGGCCCTTTTCTCCCACAGCACCTTACAAGGCTCCACCACCTTCCCAGCATTCCCGCAGACCTAGCCGTGGGAAGGAGTCATCTGCAAGGACAGAGCAAGGTGTGGCCACCGCACACTACATTTCAGTAGCAGACAGAGCTTTCTGTATCCCCTTATGGCGACGAGAAGACGTAAGCCCCAGGAAAATCACAGGAAGTGATCCAGGGCTAAGAAAAGACCTGATTGACTTAATAAAAACTGGAACCAGCCTTTTTTCCCCAAATAAGAACAATGAAATTGGGACAAGCAATCTAAAAGACATCTATTTGACTTTGGTTGTTTCAACTGATTACAGTATATACAAATAACCATCTATCATAATATTGTGATTATTTTTCATTCATTACCTGGAATAGCAAAAACATATCTTCAGTGGTGAAATAGGGAAATTTGGTACTTATTGTGCGTAACGTTGCCTTAAAAATCTATTACAGTCATGTTTGTTTTCTTCATGCTACAAATTAAAAAACGATGTAAGTTGGCTGTAAATTTACTAGAATTCTTATGGCCCAGGTAGAATATTTTACTTGGTAAATCTATATAATGAAAAGATACCTCTAAATTAACATAAGAAAATAAATGATTTCCCAACTTCAAAATAAACTACAACCCTCATCCCCAGGGTGTCATTAAAGACTGGATGTATTTTCCAAAGAATATTTTTGAAAGCCTCTTCTATTGGCATTTTAATATTCTGCAGTGTTGTCTGTTAGTCATTTTATTATTTCCTTTAAAGATTTAATTCAATTCTCTTTGATGTGTTTCTCAGAAGATTAATTGTTTCTATTATTTACTTTTAGAATAAGACTTCTCCTTGAAAATAGGCCCCGATCATTTCCTTTTTTATTGGATTTAAATATTTCTTCTTGGAAATCAGAGTTTGTGGTTGAAGTCGAATTAAAAAAGAAAGGAATACCTTTCATTAAGAGCAAATATTATCACTCTAACCAATTTGTTTGGCTCATGGTATTTTCTAATTTTGAAAATTTCCAGAATCCTAATTGAAAACTGCTTGTTACAAACAGTAGGTTACTGACAAGAAAGCACCTACAAATACTCACTATATATCAAACTGCTTCATTTGGGGTTCTATAATTGCTAAAAGTGGTAAGCACTAATTAATTATAGGACAAATTAATAAATGCACAATTGCACTTCTAAATCATGATTTAAATAGATGTACAGGTAAGGACTATAGACATTACCTGTGTATTCCTCCACCTTGCAGAGTTACACATTAGAGAGAATTTTTACACCCAGAACATTTAAATGGCAGAGTGACTCATACGTTTAACCCTAGCTCTCATTTAAGCCATTGTACTGGCAGTTATTGGACATGAGCTTTACATTAAACAAGATCCACACTTGAATAAAGTCGAGTCTACATGAGCATCTGTGGCTAAACATAAAAAAGAAGGTTGGTGTTGGGGGCGGGGTGCAAGTTTCGTATCTTGATTATTTTCTACTTTGACAATCAGTCTGAGTGTTTCTTATTTCCTTTCTACCTGAACTGTTTGCCGGAGAGGAGATGGCAAATAATGGAACTGATAGTAACTTTCCAGTGAGTAAGAACAGTCCCTTCTATCTGCGAGGAAGAATGTCAGGTCTGCAAAAGCCAAATGATCCAAAGCACCCAAGAGGAAAAACATCCAGTGTGACTCCAGCACCTTGGGTCTCCTCCCCAAATAAGCCCTGTGCTGCTATCAGTTTTGATAAGCAGGCTTTCCTCACCCATGAGGCTATAACATGATAATGTCATTCAATAACCCTCACACCCTTTCCTGCTATTTGTCCAGCACAGGAAACTGAGGATTTTCTTGTCGTGTGGACACAGCGGAAATATCTAGCCAGCAAATACTGACCCTTGCATGCAAACAAACCCATATCCTCTTTCCGCCTGACAACTTCCTTCCTGCATGCTAAGAACAATCTACCCTTCATTTTTTTTTTTTCCGGACTTTATACTGACTACTCTGAAAGCCCTTGGGGAAAAGACCAGTGTAAACTTCCACTCAACAGCTGGATTCTCAGACAAATAGGCTGACACCAAACATGGTTGAAGGCACTGACGATGCCCTCCAGATATGGTGATATTGTAGGAAAATGGTGTCTACTTACCACAAACAGACATGTGCTTTGGCAGTTGCCTGAAGACTTTGGCCTGTCTGGACAATTGCACTAGATATTTCAGACCAGAATCTAAAATATTTAAAACTCCAGGCCAGAAAGTTCTCTTCTCTAGCTATACTGAAGAACTGGACCTTCAAACTTGGGAATTTAAGACACAGACATTTAGACCCGGAGAGGCTATATTGGAGATATTATAGGCACATATCCAAATTAGCAGCTAAATTCATTTTGCACAACCCAGCACCAGAGTTGACTTCCTAGAGATATTAAAAATCACTATTCATCTCTGAGTTAGGTAGCAAGACCTGGTGAGGTAAGTTATTTTGCTAGTTAATCACACCTCATACCTCAAGCAAGAACAATGTGGCTTTTCAGATTTTTTTCTGAAATACTGAAAGCTTAATCCTGATAGTCAAAAGCCTAGCGCGCATTGGGTATGTTTAATTATCAGAAAAACTTCTTGATATTTAAAAGACAAAGAACCCAAATTTGGAGGGGGAAAAAAGGTCACTAGACAGTTTTTTCACCCTTGTATGAAATAGGTTTCTTAGAATGTGGTGGTTTATAATGGGCAAGCTTAAAAAATCCCATTTAATATCATCAATAATTTTATTTGGTTTAAAACATTTTACTTTCTGAACAGTATCAGGATATGCCTATGCACCCAAAGCTCAGGAGCATATAGCAGAGAGGAGAAGAAGGCTATCTGTTGAAAACGAGGCTGCCAAGCCTGAAGTCTGTTATCACCAGCTGCCTCTTTCCTCATATGTCCTCAAGTGCTCTCCAAAACTTCTACACATAAAATGATACCTAACAATGGCACAGAAGAATAAACACTGCTATTTCTTTAGGACAGTTGTCATAGTGGTAAGTAGCATTCACGGCCAATAATGACCTTTTAGCAAATTATCCAACTGATGAGTCTTTAGGCCTTTAATCCACACGTATAAGTTTATTTGCAAATATATGACAGTAAAGGAAGCTTACAAGTACTGAGTGTTGTCGCCAGCCTTCTAGTGAGGGAGGGACGCAAACAGGATCTTCTAGTCCTCAAATGATAATTTATTTGATTGTATATGTTATCACCGTGATCAAATAAATAAGCATCAAACTCATATTAAAAGTATTCCAAACACTTATTCAGTGCTTCTATTCTGCCAGGAAATGGGCTAAGAGTTCTGCATGGATTATCTCATTTAAACTTCACAAACCTGAAAAGCAGATATTATTATTTTACAGCATCATATTACTAGCTGATATTTCCTGAGCACTCATGATATGCAAGGCAGAGTTTTCAGGGAACGAATTAAATTAATCCTAACAAGAACCCTGAAATAAAAGTGTTAATATAACTTTTATAGATGAAGAAACTGAGATGCAAAAAAACAAAGTATCTAGCCCAAAGTCATAGAACTATTAAGTGGTAGGGGTGGGCCTAGGTATCAGGGAACCTGAAAGTTTAGTGCCTAAGACCTTGAGGGAGAAACTTAGTCTCAGGTTCCTCATCTCTGACATGGGTCTAAAAATAACTGTCCACCTCCTGACAGGGCCATAAAACTACCAAACAGGGAAAGGCGTGTGAAAAATTAAAATAGAATTTCCCTAACCCTTAACGCGCACAATTTCAGATCACTAAGGTAAAACGACAGGCTGTATGTCAATTAAACATAAAAGCCACATTTCTCCTCTGTGGCTTTTTGTTTCTTCACTTCCTTTAACAATTTCTGACATTTTCATAAGCTTGTTCAAAAGAAAGAAAGCCATGCCATTTTGAGAGCAAAGAGCAATTTACTTCATAATTGATTGGGTAAAATGTCAAGAAAACGAAGAAACAGAAGGGTATTGGTGTTGGCTGCAGCTATAAAAACAACCCAGAGTAACATGTAGGAAAGTTATGGAAAAGCACTGTAAGGGAGAATCGTATGTATCTATAGTTATTTGCCAGAAAATGCTGCTACCTCAACTCTAATATTCATCCTTGGAAGCCAAAAGGCACTGACTGGCCCATTTTACTTCGGTGCTTTCTTTGGGAAGCATGATGTCAAAGGGAAGTCATGGAGCAGCAGAAATACTCAGTGTCTCCATTGTAGGACCCCACTCTTAGAGGGGATCCTGCTCACACACGCACATCACACAAGGCTCCCATAAAGGCAGCTCATAGAAATACTAACCCCCCCAAGAGAGAAGGCTGCCTACAGTGTAGGTATGAACACATATCACTTCGTAGGAGTCCCTCAGTTTGGTTTGTAAAGATGGGCTATAAAGGAGAGAGTTTTCAATAATTTTGCATATCATCTGCCTCTGTTCTCCCTTCCATAAGGATGGCTGAATGGCAGTAATAGCTAATGTTCATTGAGCGACTCCCTGTGTGATGTACTATCCACATTGTGTCTCTTAATCCTGACCACATCCCTGTAATCTTAAGCATGAGGAATTTAAGGAACAGAGAGGTTAAAGGTATACAACTTGTGGCAGAGCTGTGATACAAATACGTAAAATTTGATTCCAGTCTCTGTGCTCCATACATTAAGGGATAGCTTCTGACTAAAATAACAACAACAACAACAACAACAACAACAATAATGGACAATCATAATTAGAAGAAAATAAACAGTGAGTTTATTTCAATAATTAAATCAACAGATGGTTGTGCCATGCTAGGTATAAAGTAGTGAATAAAGCAGAAATGTCTTGCCTCTGCCTACATGGAGTTTACTGTCTAGCAAACAAAATAGATACTGAACAAATAATTTTAAGTGCATTGAATCTTACTTAGAGTTTTAAGTACATAATAGGGCATTTCTGAAGGACCTTTAACCTGGTCCAGGGGATACCTGAGGAAGCAGCATTTAAATGGAATGAGGGAGGATAAGTATCAAGCAGAGAAAATGAAGATGAAGAGCCTTCCAGAGAGAGGTAGTGATGAGTGTGTGTGTGTGTGTGTGTGTGTGTGTGTGTGTGTGTATGTGTGTGTGTGTGTGTGTATAGGAAGGAGCATTTCAATACGAACCAACTCCATACATCCCTACCTGCATATTATTCATACACAGAAAATGGTATGAGTGTTCTCTGTTATACAAAGATGAGTGAGATGAAGCCACACCTTTAGAAACTCACAATCTAGTGGAAGAGACAAAGCCATTTAGAAATACATGGAAAACAGTGGTAGGTGGCATAAGGAGACACAAACAAGATATCAAGAAAGGGTAAGGAAAGAAATTAATATTGACATGAAGGGGAGCTTTTAACTGGTCCTTGACGGATGGGATAACCTTCAAATTTGATGAATGATCTACTCATAAATGGGGAACAGATGGGAAAGTAGGGGTCAGCTAGCATGTAAAGGCTCAGCAACCCCCAGCCCTAGCCCAAATTAGGCAAGAGATCTCCGAGTGACGGAAGCAGGGGTAGCTAATGACAATTAAGGCATGGAGATGACACCAGAGACAGCAGTATGAGAGTAGGTAAGGAGGGCTTGTGCTGAGTGAATTCTTGGCATTGTTCCCATTTTGTTTCCCCCTCTCCTGGAAAGTGTGGTGTTGGGAGGGCAGGCTGAATATAAAAGGCAGAGACAAACCCAAGCAGATATTTGCACCCTTTGCAGCAACATGAGAAGAACAAATAAGTTAAAAAGAGAATGAGAAAAGACATTATCGTACTTCAGGGAACAATAGCAAAAAAAAAAAAAAAAAAGTAGTCTGGAGATCTTTTTGTGGTTGAGAACACAATGTGCCTGAAATGTAGTACTAGTCATTGAGTAAGTGTAAAGAGGATCTGAAAACCCATGAAATACACATGTGAACTTCACAGAAGTGGAGAAAGTAAGATGGAAAACATGAATTCAGAAAAAGAGAAGGAAAAAGCTGGAGAACGGACCTGTGACTGATAAACAATTGTCAACTCCCCAGCAAGACACACTGTAATAAATAATAAGCAGAAATACACCTGTACAATATGCCTACAATAAATAATAACAAATAACAAATATTTGTGGAATTATTTACAGTGCCTGAAGCATGTGTTTTGACATATATTATTTCAACTAATCTTGTAAACCACCTTGTGAGATAAGTATAAATCATGTCAAAATAGAATGCCAGTAGATACTTATCTATTGAGAGATAAATGGCCAAGAAATAAGATTCTAAATACCTAAATCCTGTCCTAGATGAGTCATTTCTCCATAAGTTCTCTGAATTCAAAAAAAAAAAAATGCCCAAGGGAACAAAGACGATTTATTACTATCTGAGACTTTGACCTCAACATTGACATGGACTCCAGCCTTCTGGGCTGTGTGGAAGATTTCTTCTGCCCTAGCAAAGTAGATTCAACTAGAGTACAGCCAAAGCAATTCTAAAGGCCTATCCTGCCTCCTACCACCCCCCCAATCCAAAGCCTGACAGTTCGATATTACCATCCCAGTGGAAGAAAAATGCAATCCAGAATGCATGTGTCAGTCGGAAGTAGTAGATATCACAAAAGTGAGAGTGACTGCCCTTGATCTCAGTCTAGACTTTAGGAACCTCTTGTGGTCACTCTCGCTTGACCAGCCACGGGTAATGTGAAAGACGGCCTGTTGCCCCTACAGGGAACTTATCTAAGCTCACGGCGTAAGGGCAAGACGATCTAAAAGGGCCACACTCACGTGTGAGCCAGGCTTCAACCTGGCACAGCCTTTTAACACCGTGTCAACAAAATGAACCCAAACAATTCATAGCAGCATTCCTCTAGAGAAGAAGCCCTGAGCTTCTCTCTCCTACAGAGAAGTATCAGTATCCCCATGTTCTAGTTGTCAATGGCTTGACTAAGAATATACAATAATGAAAAAGGAAACCAGAAATGGAATCCAGATCTTCTACTTCTAATTCCTTGGTCTGAGTTAAAATGAGAACTTTAATGCTTTATTAAATTAAATTTTCAAGACCTGACTTGAATATTCACAAATAATGCCTTTGTTTTCTAAGTCCCATCGTAAAAACTCATTTTGGAGAATAGAAGTGCTTGAAGGAAAACATATATTAAATAAAACAACAATACTGTCACTATGCTGATGTCGTCTCTGAAACACGTTAGTGCCCAAGGAGAGACAAGAAACAGGACCACACCCTGATTGACATTGCCCTGTTTGCTGAAGATGAGGAGTGCAGAGAGCAGCTATCAACCTGGGTCCATGCATATCTGGTGATCCTGAAGCCGGCCCCTAGCTATTGTATTCTTCAACATCTTTGCAAACACAGGGGAAAGTCCCAGTAGTTGGCAATCTTGTTCTAAGAATCAAGATTCTGTAACAAGGGACTCACGTGACCTGCCAACAAATCGGTGGGTATATTTTGGAAGCCATTTTAATCTAATATTTTGCATCAGGGGAGCTTGTTTGGTTTTAATAAAAGTCCTCAATAAGGATGGATGACCCAGTACATCATTTCTCTTGCTTCTAATTTAAGAATCTGGTACATAAAAGCATAAAGAGTGTGAAGGAAATGGATCATGACCTTATGACATTTGGCATGATTTCTGAGGCAGGTGTCAGATAGGTTCATAAGCAACTATCTTGCCAAATCTTATCAAAACCTAAAAGACAAAAAGAGAAGAAAAAATACACACTTTATAATTGACATCAAAAAGGAAGTCATTTTATTTTTAGTTCATTCGCTTTGGAGGGTGAGCCAACTAACTGGAAAGAGTCCATAATTTAACCAACATCAGATCGTCTTACTGCATTCCCTGTTGAAACTTAATAAATGTTAGTTTCCAGATTTACTGACTTTACAATGTTCTCCAGTTAATGATCAGCAAACACCTTTTATTGCTTTAAATGAAAACAAAATGAAGACCTGAAATCTCGTGATCAAGAATTGATTTCTGGCAGACAAGCAAAATTGTTTGGTCTATTTTTATGGTTGATATAATTGTATTCAAAACCCATAAACAATGTACATCCACTTCAATACTTTTTCAGCTCGTCTTTGGTCATAAACTTTAATTAAAACAAAACATCCCTTAGGTAAATCAAAGGAAGTGCCATTGAAATAATATAAACACCCGAGAAAACCTTGGGCTGTTTCCATGCTCAAGTCTGATTAGATGGAAAAGCACCAAGCTCTTGTGTCAGTAGACCAACCCATAGAGTTTGTGACTATGAGAACTTCCTCTAGTATTAAAGAGCTTTGGCATAGTTTCTGGGAAAACTTGTGCCAAATTTCCCTATTCCAAGAGAGGGTTTTCCACTTGGAGGCTGTGGTATCTATAAAGGCTATCTTTCATGAGCAGGGTGTCCTCTATTTAGCTGTCAGAAGGCCTGTCTATCGCAGGACTCAGACTGTCTGTCCCATTTGGCTGATGTCAGAAACTTATGCTAGAGTTATGGCAGAGAAAACATGTTTTCCATTACGCCTGCACCAAAGTGTTGATTAAGGTGGCACATGTCAGACCTGGGAGTAGCCAGCAGTCAGAAACAGTATAGACCTTTTACAGATGCTGAAATTGTTTCCAGAAAATTCAACATCTCGGCTTATCTTTTTTTCTTTTTCTTTTCTTTTTTAAAGATAGAAAAGAACCCAGAGCATTCTGTGCTTATTTTTAAGCTAGTATTTTAATCATGCCTGATTTTTTTTTGGGGGGGGGTGGGGACGGGTACCATATTCAGACCTTTCCTTTGTGTTTGTGGTCAAAGAGTCTTGAAATTGACAAGTGGATTCTACAAGAGGCAAAGATTTCAATTTTTACTTGATATCTAGTGCTTTCCATAAAGGGTCCTTTCTATACAAAAATGATTCTTAATCTTTTAAAAATTCTGAGCCCTTTTAAAACCTGTCAAAACTATGCATTTTTTCTCAGAAAACAATTCTGCAGGATCACAACGCTTAAGAGTTCCAATGCCTTAGGTTAAAGACCACTGTTCTAAATGAAGCCAGAAATAATTGTATAGCTGGCAGATTGAATCTTTGCTAGTAGATAGGAATAGAATCTCTTCACAAAACATAAACAATAAGTCTATGTAATTTAAGCAGTTGTCGGGGGTTGGTAGATTCTTCTCATTCTGGAAGGTAGGAAAAAGCAGAGGTTATCCCAAAGGTCAGCAAGCCTTTATCCTTAAGTCTATGGAAGAACAACTTCTTGGAGAGTATACTGGTTTCCAAAGACCATTAGTGAAAACCACAATCTTTCTCTTTTAGGAAACACACAGGCAGTGTCTAAAAGTGACAATGACTAGGGCTGCCAGATTTTGCAAATAAAACACAGGACAGGGAGTTAAATTCAAATTTCAGATAAATGATAAATAATTTTTAGTAGAAGCAGATCCCAAATACTGCATGGGACATGCTTGAACTAGAAATTATTTATTGTTCACCTGAATCAAATTTAACTGTATTTTAGCTGGCAGCCCTATCGTGATCCAGTAACTCACAGTCAGATCCCCGGCTCCTCCTGACAGTGGGATCTAGGTTTCTAATATTTTCTAAATAATAAGCGATGAGAATTACCAGGAGACTTCACGGTGCCATTGCAGTGTACTCTTGGGCTATCAGTAGTTAAAACAAGCCAAAGTGATAAGAGATTGGTATTTATCATTTTCGTTTCTCCTCTTATTATTTGACTCTGGCCCATTAACTCATTTGTTCATCTTTCTCTCACCCGTAAATCTGGGTATTTGACTGTCTTCAGTCCTCAACCCTGTCTATTCTTCATCTTTTCCCACTTTGCATTTTCAGGCCCCTCACCCCTTCAATAGCTTTACTGACAATTCCGCAACCCACACTGCTCCTTGTCCTAACTCCAGACTGCTCTTTCCTGGTGTCAACAGAGCCTTGTGCCAGAAACGGACTTGTTAAATCCTGTAAGAACACCTCAACTCACCACCAAGTAGTGAAGCATTGTTTGTCCTCTTATTTCCTTTTCTCCCTTATTCCACACTCCTAGAATTAGTTCACTAAAATCTGTATATCTACCTATTAAATATTTCATTTTCCTTTCCCTATGCCTTAGGTCAGGTCCTCCTCATCTCTTTCCTGTGTTAATCGCATTTGCCTCAAATTCATCTCCCCACATCTATTCCTTTGCCACTGTGGTGCATTCTACATCATGGTCACATTAATCTTTCTTTCCTATTTAACTATTTCATTGAGTGTCTGCCACAGATAAAAGTAATGAGACTAAATTGCCCTCAAGAAAAGTATATTCTGATGAAAGAGGCAAAAATACACACAGATAGTTACAGAAGAAAAGTAACCAGCCCTATGATGAAGATTAGCACAAAGTACTTTTGTTAGAGAAGTATGTTCAGGGCATCAATGATGGTGGTAGAAAAAGTTTTATGACGCTTGGGTGGATGACACCTGAAGTGAATTTTCAACTGGATGAGTGTTAGTCATTAAACAGAGAGACAGGAGTTCTAGGCAGAAAGAATACCATGTGCAAACACATAACAATATAAAAAATGTGACACTTTTGGGGCGCCTGGGTGGCTCAGTCGATTAAGCATCTGACTTTGGCTCAGGTCATGATCTCGCACTCCGTGAGTTCGAGCCCCGCGTTGGGCTCTGGGCTGACAGCTCAGAGCCTGGAGCCTGTTTCAGATTCTGTGTCTCCCTCTCTCTCTGACCCTCCCCCATTCGTGCTCTGTCTCTCCCTGTCTCAAAAATACATAAACATTAAAAAAAATTTTTTTTTGGGCGCCTGGGTGGCGCAGTCGGTTAAGCGTCCGACTTCAGCCAGGTCACGATCTTGCGGCCCATGAGTTCGAGCCCCGCATCAGGCTCTGGGCTGAAGGCTCAGAGCCTGGAGCCTGTTTCCGATTCTGTGTCTCCTTCTCTCTCTGACCCTCCCCCGTTCATGCTCTGTCTCTCCCTGTCTCAAAAATACATAAACATTGAAAAAAAAAATTAAAAAAAAAAAAATTTTCTTTTAATGTGACACTTTCAAGAAGCCAGTAGTATAGTATGGCTGGAGCATGTAATTCTAAGAAAGAGGTGAGGAGGTTGTACAGGTAGGAGTTCCCATATAAGCCACTTTAATGATTTAGACTCTACCATGAAAGCAATTGAGAGTCTTTTTTTTTTTCAAGTTTATTTGTTTTGAGAGGCAGGGGAGGAGGGGCAGATAGAGAAGGAGAGGGAGAGAATCCCAAGCAGGCTCCACACTGTCAGCACAGAGCCTGACCTGTGAGATGATGGCCTGAGCCAAAATCAACAGTTGGATGCGTAACCAACTGAGCAACCCAGGTGTACCAGTAATGAAAAGTCTTGATCAGATTTGTATTTTGAAAAAGGTCTGAAAGGATACAAAAAAGTGGTTTGTAAGTGACAAGGGCAGAGGCAGGGAGATGATGAAAAGCTATTGCAGGGATCTCTGTGGGAATGGGGAAGACCTTTACCAGCAGCGATAGCGATACTAAGAAAGGATCCGAGAGATATTTAGGAAGAAAATTTTACATTACTTGGTGGCGGATTACATGTGGAAGGTAAATAAAAGCATGTCTTTGATTATATGACGTTTTCACCAAACCAATTGTGTACAGTAATGGTTTTCAACCAGGGACAATGTTGCTTTTTAGGGAATATGGTAAAGTCTGGAGACAATTTTGGTTATCAGAAGTGGGGAGATAAGGAGAATCAAGAATGCCCCTAGACCAGGGCACAAGACAGAAGCACAGGACAGCCCCTCACAACACAGAATTACCTGGTTGTTTCAAAATGTCCACAGCGCCAAGGTTGAGAAACCCTGTTAAACAGCAGTAAGTGGATCTTTACCCTGACATGTAAGGCTCTTGAAAACATCACCCAACTTCCTTTCCAGATTAAATTCTTATCACGCTATATTTGTTCTATAGACCAAGCAAAAGTGATCTTTTCCTGATTTCCCAAATATGTCCCTCATTTTCCACCTTAACAATCTTGCTTTTACTATTATTCTCTTATCCAGGAACATTTTCTCACCACCCCACTGCATCTTCCAATTAATTGTCAAAATGCTACTACTGCCTTCTTCATGAAGTTTCTTATAATTTGCCTCTCCAGATAAACTCTCTGCATCTATTTTGTGGCGTTCATTACCTTGTACCTGGTAAATGTACTATTAGTTGACTGACTTTATCTTTGAAGAAAAACCCTAATAGGCCAACTGCGGAGCCCTCAACAAAACAGTTATTCAATACATAATTGTTAAAATTAAGTATGATTTTCTAAATCAGTTGTCTGAAATCATCAATGCCTAAGCTTCCCTTTTATTCATGTGGACAAATTGCAGGGATGACAGGTTCTCATTTATAAATGCTAAATCATATGTAGTGCCAATTAACTGTAACTGATACTTACTTCTATAAATATTGAACTTTCTTAGAACATTGAATATATTTACCATCACAGCTCATGAAATATCTGAGTATTGTCCTTATGTTCTTGTTCCAGTCCAGGTTTTGGATTTGCTTAGTAGAGTAGATGCTTAAGATTCCTTATACATCTTTACACACTGATTTACCTGTCTACCAGGTGTTCTACATTGCCCTCCAACTGCTCATTTTAAGCTATTTAATTCTGCAATGCATGTTTCATTGCTGATATCCTTAGAAAATTTTTCTGCCTGGTAAAATAAAACCTGTTCTTTGTCAGTTTAATAGATGCCACTAAACTACTTCGTAGAAACACTGGGAAATATGAATGGCATGGGTGGCCAAGACTTTTCTCCTAGATTTTTACTTTATTGCCTTTTGACTTTTACAAGACTTACTTAAGGACAAAGATTGAACATTGCTTAGTCCTCTGAGGGCCATGTATTCATGACAGGCATTTCCTTTGCCCATGTACTAATTCATTTCTCACCACCTCTGAAACAGTTTATTTTTTCCAAACCCTGTAAGGTCTATGAAATGGAAAAGAACCTCTGCATTCACCATATTACTGTACACAGTGAGGATAGGGTTGGCAATTCTCTTTTCTGCTGCCATGTTTGGACTTGGGATATGTGTAAAAGCCTCAACAAGAGAACACAGACAAATCTTCAGCAAACAAGGTGATTTAGAAACCAAACTACCTTCCAAGCTACAGAGAAATTGTCTCTTTTATAGATGATAAAAAAAAATCCAGGCAAAGTATAATTTTCAAAAGCAGATATTTGTGAATCATGTGGACCAGGATGACTTTGTGTCTTAGTCTATAATTAGTGTCAATTAATACTCAGAGAGATAGATGATGGATGGATGGATGGATGGATGGATGGAAAGGAAGGAAGGAAGGAAGGAAGGGAGGAAGGAAAGAAGATAGATGATAGGAAACTATGTCCTAAGAAACCAAGTCTTCCTGAGAATATTAAAATTTGGAAAAGAACCAGTCAGAATATTGTTGAAGTTTTTTAAATGTGTAGATAATCGACATATAACATTATATTAATTTCAGGTGTACAATATAATGATTCAATATTTGTATACGTTGTGAAATGGTTGTATGGTAAGTCTAGTTGATATCCAATTTTTTTATGCTTTTTTAAAAATAGCTACTCTAGTAAGAATTATAATCCATTTATTTCCATCCCCCTTCCACTACACTGACATGGAGTAAATGCATTTTTCTT
Source organism: Prionailurus viverrinus (assembly GCF_022837055.1). Taxonomy (NCBI): domain Eukaryota; kingdom Metazoa; phylum Chordata; class Mammalia; order Carnivora; family Felidae; genus Prionailurus; species Prionailurus viverrinus. Next base: position 62,642,990 of record NC_062566.1, read on the forward strand.
ATTTATGCCTGACCAAACATATTTTACTACAATATGAGATCCTAAAGACCATAGATTATATCTTATTTACTTTATTTGCCTTCACATCACCTGGCCCAGGGCTTTGAATGTTTTTAAGTGTCCACTAATCGTTCTTGACTTTGAATTTGGTCAGTCTTGTGGTTTAAAGACAGGTGTGGTCTGAAATAGCTGTACCAAACCCCTGTAAATACAAGTTCTCACTGTATATTAATAAGTATTGAGACTTCAGTTTGCAGATGAAATTCTCAACTAATAGTTGTCATACTGACATAAAAATATATTTTGTCTTTCATTAAATTTGAAAAAAATCAAAACAATTATTTAGAAAGAAAACAGAGGTAAAGAAAATGATTAATATTATAATAGTAAGACACTGAATACATTTAACTGCAAAAATGATTTTTTAAAAAGTAATCCAGGTGAATTTAGTTAATTATATATTTTTATCCAAGTGTTTAGACTGTCCAAATGTCTGTTTTGGTACATTGTTTTGATACCAGAATAACACTGGAATGAAATCCAGTAAGCTTCAGGGGCACAAAACTGCAACGCTTGCTCCTGGATGGCACCTCTAACTGAACCTCTCCCAGAATGCCTAGGTAACATTCAAGGTCTGTTGCAGGGCAAGTCCAGCCAACACAAGTGAAGCACTTATGTGTTAATTATATATTAAATTTTACAACTTTTACAATAATAATTCTCTATACAGAGTCATGCAATACTCTTTATGTCTTCCAAGAACTTCACACACTGTTTTCATAATCAGAGTCCTGAGGTGGACAGGGCAAACACTGATCTCCTAAGTTTATAGATAAGAAAATCTAAATGAAAGGTTTTAAACAGCTTGCCCAAATACCTCTTCTTTTAGTTAGAGGCAGAGAGAGGATGGTGCTCACCAAAATCGAAGGTAGGCTATGCCTGCCTCCTTTATCCATTTCACCAGATCATACATAGTAGAGCACTGACACATCATAAATAATCATTTCAATTGTTCATTTCTTTGAAAGTGATTTACTGAGTACACATAACAAAGGAAAGAATAAAAGTCATCTGACCTAAGACCAAAGTTTTATCTTAAATATACAGCAGTAAATTCAGAATCAAGGTATCCAGATAATGTCATGGTGTAGCACCCATATTTTCCCTTCAGGACTGATGCATTCTTTCTCCTGATTTACAGATTATAGCTGTATCCCGCTACAGAAATTGTCCTTGTTCGAAGGAAATTGTTTTGTCCAAAGTTATGTTTCCTCCTGGGACAAACTGTATCCAATGACTGGTCAATACAAGGTTTCAAAGCTTGAGTCTTTTGCCTCAATTCGGGAAATCTCTGAAGGATCATTCAAGCTTTAACACTCCCAATGAAACCATCTGAGGCTGTTATTGCAACCACATTGCAGCTCAGGATCTTAGCTGCCCAGGCCTGTTGCCCTCGCTCCCTCACAGGTGTCATTCCTGACTCTCCAATAAACCTCTTGCATCCAAATCTCTACATGTCTGTTTCCCCAGGATTCTGATCTGTGATGGTTGGTACCAGAGTCCCATAGAGCAGAATTTAAAATGAAATCTTCATTTCTGGATACATCCAGAGTCCCATTAAACCTTAAACTTCAGGTGCCTCTTGGTCACATTGGGCTCCTCTGATCAAGAGATCAGCAGGTAAAGAAAGGAGTCACTCTCCTAACAGTCACATGTGACCCTGATAAGTCAGGGAAAAGTAGGTCTGTTTTTACACAAAAAGGACAAAGAATATGTTTGGGACTCAGGTGATCCACTGGAATATCTCCTGGTAATCTAGTGGCCAATTTTAAGGGTAAAAGACAAGTACTTCAGCTTGGGACTGAGAAGAGCATAGTGACTATAGGCAGATAGATGAGAGTCAGGTCACCCTTCCAGATAAGCCACCTGGATCAGCCAAGTTGTCAACCAAGGGTGAGGGGAAATCTAGAATGCATAGTTAAGAAGGGAAATGATGACTATTAGGTACAACTTTGAAACCAGCTATTCTGACTGGAACTATAGTTTCTCCAAACTTTCTCTTGAAAGTTTCCCCAGGGGGGCGCCTGGGTGGCTCAGTCGGTTAAGCGGCTGACTTCGGCTCTGGTCATGATCTTGCGGTGCGTGAGTTCGAGCCCCGCATCCGGCTCTGTACTGACAGCTCAGAGCCTGGAGCCTGTTTCGGATTCTGTGTCTCCCTCTCTCTGACCCTCCCCCATTCATGCTCTGTCTCTATCTCAAAAATAAACGTTAAAAAAAAATTTTAAAAAAAAGAAAGTTTCCCCAGGGAAAGAAACTGACCAGGATGGAGTAGCTCTTCCCAGATGGGGTGAATTTACTATATGAAGCAAGCAGGTTTGAGTAGCAGAGGGAAAGACTGTACTAGATTCCATGGTGTGTCCCCCAGACACATTTAGAACCTCTCTGAGGTTCAACTCATTTATTTCCTCCACTATGAACTTCCCCAAGAATTGCTCTTGGCCAAAGGAAGCTATTTGACCAAGATCATGTTCTTTCCCCAAGGAAAGACTACATCCAACGATTGATCATTGCAAGGGTATAAAGATCCAATCCCCTTGCCCCCATTTAGAACATCTCGGAAGGGATATCCCAGCTTCAGAACTCTCTCTAAGTTGCTGAAGCTACTTTTGTAACTCTATCACAGATTCCTCCTTCTATTCATCCTGCTTCCCTTTGCTACTCAATAAACTACCTGCAAACAAATAGCCAAATTAGTCTGTCTCTCAGGGAACCTCACCTTTGGCAACTAAAAATTCAACTGGATACCATTTTATCCTTTATATTATACATTCTGAAATGATCCACAATTTGTTTTCAGTTTTAGTTTTTTTTTTCTTTCTCTGGGTTAAAATTTGTTGTTCTAGTGACAGAAGCAAAAGCAAAAAAGCAAAATTACTACTTTTTTTTCCCCCTCTAATGATTCTGGCTCTTGGGTTATGATCACCTCACTTCTCAGAAAACTGACTTTCATACTATTGAGCTTTAATTTCATCTTATGCAGTGGAGGTTTTTTTACAGCAAATATTTCATAAGGCTTGTCTGCCTGCTGACTCAGAACCCATGTGGTAGCAGGTCTGACAAAATAGATTGTCATGATCTATTAAATCAATAATCCATGCACTAAAGAAAATTTACACTATGACTTCCACTCTACTCTCTAATATGCATCACTACAAAGCTTGGGGAAAAAGACCAGCTGCTGAAACTTGTGCATAAAAAGGTAATTTCTAGGTTTTATTCTTATGTGATATGGGAATCCTAAGTGGAATTTAGTCCTAAGGCATTCCAGTCAATCATACCAAAATTTAGCATCACAGAAACAGAGAGACATCAAATTGAATGGGACCTCAAGAGATCATTTCTTGCAGCCTGACTCAAAGCAAGGTTTGACTGAATTACTTCAAATATGTTATTTTGTGAAGTGTTCTTATAGCTTTCAAATAAGATACCCATTCTAGGCCTCCAAAAATCTTCATCGATAGTAAATTCTTCTGCATGTAATAATTTTTTCAATTTTCCTATATTGAATAAGTAGTGTCTTTGGTCAATATCTTTCCTATACTTGGAAGAAGACAGAAGACTGCTTCAACTCTTCTTAAATACATTTCTTTTAACCTATCATTAGATCTTATTTTCCAAGCTTTCATCTAAACTTTAAATCTTCCTATTAAATACAGAGGAGTTAGAGTGAAAATTGACTTACTGAATAAAAATTAGCAGAGAGTCCTTACCAATGATATTTATTCTTTGATTAGTCATTATTCAGGGTGATTAATTTGTGGCTGACACAATTGACTGACTTACTAAAATCCTCATTCCCAACTATGGTGTAACAAGTAAGTGAACAAAAAAACCAACATAGTAGAGATAGTGGACCCAAAACTACATAAAAAGAGCTTGCATCCTCAGAGCTTGCATCTTTGAGTAACTGAATCAACAGCAGCAATAGCCTGTCTCGTGACTTCTTGTGATATGAAAATAATAAAACTTTGTTTCAGGCGTGCCTGGGTTTCTCAGCTGGTTGAGCATCCAACTCTTGATTTTTGGCTCAGATCATGATCCCAAGGTCATGGGACTGAGTCCCATGTCGGGGTCCATGCTGAGCATGGAGCCTGCTTGGGATTCTCTCTCTCTCCCTCTGCCCCTCCCCCACACCCCACCATTCTCTCCCTCTTAAATTAAGTTAAATTAAATTAAACTTAATTTAATTTAAAAACCTTGAGGGGCACCTGGGTGGCTCAGTCAGTTAAGCGTCTGACTTCAGCTCAGATCATGATCTCCCGGTCCATGGGTTTGGGCCACATAGAGCTCTTTGCTGATGGCTCAGAGCCTGGAGCCTGCTTCATATGCTGTGTCTCCTTCTCTCTCTGGCCCTCCCTCACTCATGCTCTGTCTCTCTCTATCTCTCAAAAATGAATAAATATTTAAAAAGTTTTTTTAAACCAAAACCTTGTTACAGTTGCTATTCATTAGATGTTTTGCTACTTGCAGCCTAGCACAATCCTAATTGACACCATGATTATGATGATGAGATATTTATTACATCACTTCTATAAGTGAAGTGCATCCCAGGGCCAGGTCTTCATTTTTAGTGCAAGCATTCAGTCAGTGTCCACTAGCAACCATTTGTACCATTAATGCAAAACATTTCTCAAACTCTTTAAGTTGTTTTCTCTCCCTAACTTCCTAACTGTACCACTCTTCTCAGTCCAGGAGAGGACAGAAAGTGATGACAGCAGTGATGGCAAGAGAGAAGGCATAGGGTAAATTACTGAGTCTTTGGTTTTAGTATTGCCACATGCTAGTCATGGGGATTTTGAATGAAATTATGTCATGCTGGCTGGGGTGGGTGGAGAGGGATGTGGGCAAGGAGAAGAACTCTTAGTCATCTCAGGATCCAGTTGCATCTGAACTGGGTTTTTTTTCCCCTGTGGCTGTCTTATTTCCATCGCTTGCCACATGAAAAGTAATAAAGCAAATATACTGAAGCCTCACTCGAAATTATTTCTTTAAAGAAGAATTTCTGGCAAAGTCAGTTTCTTTCCTAACCAAGAAGGATTAGTTTTCAGTACCAAAGTTCTTTTTTAATAAAGTTAGAAATCCACTGGGTGGTCCTACAGCTTTAATTCCAGCATCATAATGAGATTCCAGTTTTTACTTTTGTGGCCATAGGAGGCAGACATTTGCACAAATCTTATATATGGCAATGCTATCAGTAGGCTCAAAGTATTACCCTTCTTAATGCCACCAATACCATAACCACAACCACCACCAACTGATATGGTACCTTATTTTGGTGGATGTTATTTATTTCCTGGGTTTCTAGAAACAAACTTACTTTATAGATGTGAAAATACATGGCTAATGGCAAAACATGTTTTCCATGCTACTTTTTTTAGATATTTGCATAATTTTATTTTTAAAAATTACACAGAGAGAAAGACATTGAGAAAGACAGATTTCAAGATATTGAGAAAGAGAGAAAGAACAGGGGAAAATTATGCACCATGTAAATTCTTGATTATGTTAGTTTTTATTGTAGTTTTCAATATCCCTGAGTTTATGAAAATACTGACCATGTCCACTGAGCTATAAATATTTTTCTAGGAGTAGAAAGCTGAAGGAACTAGAGCTCAGTAGGAAATCTTAATCTGTGATATGGCTTTGCTCTGTTAGATGAAGAAAAATCTACATGTCTTTGGGAATAAGACAGCCCTGGCCTCATTATAAAGATGTACTGAACACAATTCAATTATCCAAAGTATCCTATTCCTTCAAACACTGGTTTTAAATAAGATATTACTATAAAACTACATTAGAAGCCATCATAGAAATGTAGATAACATGTTGAAGTTTATCCATCATGCCCATCATAATTGAAAAGGAACATGCAATGTCATTCATCAGTAGAGTGTCATCATTCATTCGCTTGCCTTCTTTGGCTCTTAAATGGTCAGTACAAGTCTCTACTTTCAAAAGGAATTCATTTTCACCATTGAAAACTATAAAAGAACCCAGTTTCCCTAAGAATCTTTTGTAAAAATATCATAATTAGTGAACAAAAGATGCTAAACTCTATCAAGATTTGTTGGCAATTTGCTACAATCAGACCAACTTAAGCATAAGTTTGTACCTTGCCCAATTCTATCTAAAGACTACATAATGAAAAACCTTTTGACAAGTTGATTAATAATACTGAGCTGTTAAAGTTCAGCTGAGTGAGCAATTAAACATTCCAAACAGCAATGAACCTTCAGAAGGTAATTTATGATAATTTTATGCACAAGAGCTCAGTGGCTTTTTAATTTGATAGAATGTTAGTAGCACGAATTTCTAACAAGGGAGTGTCAGAGTTCCATACATCACTGAGATTACTTAAACATTTCAAACGTGGCTGATGAATGAAGTTTCTTGAGATGTGGGGAGATACAGAAGGTGTTGGAAGGTTGAGATTATTCATCATATCAATTATTGAGAGTGGATGCACTGACATCATACTCCCTGATCATATTTTATGTCCACAGTAAAGATAAGTCAAGCTTGAAATAACAGACTTTCCCAACTACCATATCTGTAGGTAATTCAACTCCCTTTACTTCCCTCCCCTTCTTCTTTACACCTCCCTTCAAACTCATTGCCCCTCTTCTATTTTTACACAGCCTTTTTAATATCCAGACCCCTTTCTTGAAAAATCACAGTGAAATAATTAGGAGTAAAGAGAAGAATAGAAGAACAAAAGTGGAAAAGGAAAAGAATGAGTACAAAGCTAGAATCATAGACTCACAGAGTGAGAAAGAACTGATGGAATAATCTAGTTTAATTCCACTCTTTTCACTAACACACACACACACATACACACACACCCCAAATATGGAAATCCCCTCTCCTGTATCCCCAGCAATGACCATCCAGCCTCTTATTTAGCACTTCCATCCTTGATTTAACACACCACATCTCTGGCAGCCCCTTTTCTTTGCAGATTAAAAAATAACATGTTCTGTTTTGAGCAGAAATGAATTCCTCTTGCTTCAATTTCTACCCTAAAATTCCTGAATTTTAAAACCAAAGACACCCTGGAGATCACTTAGACTAGAGTTCTCACTTTTATTTAGATCATGGACCATTATGTAACCTGTTAACATGATTATTTGACCCATACATTTTTTTCTTTTCCCTTTAAATTTAAATGAATTACTCACCTTGAAAACCTGAGCTATAAAGCCTGGATTACCAGCTTGAATTTTTGAAAAATTAGTTCTAGAAACACATGTTCTTCCATTCCCAAATATCAGTGTTTTCCTGGAGCTTAGTTGCAGCTGCCCATTTAAAGGAAATGTTTTCTCTCTAGTTCATCACAAGCCCCCCCCCCCACCCCCTACAGTCTTACACTTGGGCAGTTTCACTCATGTAAGATACCAGCCTGGATGGACCATGTAGAAATCTGAGTCTGTGATCCCTGATTTCGATTAACCACTTTGTTTTAGAGTCAAAGAAATGAAGTCAATAGTCATAACATGACCTTAACCAAGGTCACCAGCTAGTTAATGGCAGAACCAAGATCTTTCAACTCCTGATCCAGTGCTCACTTTATTACATTGTAGTTTAGCTTATCATTCTCACCACTTCTCTGTGTTTTTTTAGTGTAAAAAAAATACATCTACCTGATTGTAATATGAGTCATGCCTCTATACCAATTTCCATTGATCGAATTCCATTACTGAAATAAAAATAAGATGAACCCAGCTAAATTTAACCTATAACCATGTATTTTTTGACATGGTGGCATTTTATTGTCTACTCAGTTCTCTCCATCTTTGATACAGATTCCTACTCTAAAATCAGAGTAGTACATTAATTAGAAATTACATCACTGGAGTAATAACAAGTATGGACTGTCTTTATGCCTATTTCTGTTTCCTTCTATAAATGTTAGACAGCTACACAGCACATAATCAAATGCTGACACAAAGTTAGTTATGTTTCTCTGCTGCAAACACTGAGATTGAGTGCAAGATCACCGTGACTATTTCCTAATGCTTTTATTTCATCAAATGGGTTGGAAAACAAAACCAAACAAATAAACACAAGCTCATCTAACTATCATCTCTGCAGATGTCATTTTTTGGTAATGTGCTATTATAATTCATGTCAGGTAAACAGTCTTGCAGATGAAGTCAGAATTATTCAGGCAAGTTTCTTCATACCCTGTAAAGCTGTTTCCCTCACATGGGAAACTTCCACAAAGACTACTTGTTTACAGAGACCATGTGCCTCGTGATCCGCTTTTGTGTTTCTCCCTCCCTAGTTCTGAGCATATGTTTTTAATGTTAACACTCTCTCATCTATAGAGACCATCTGCTTATTAAAAAGAGTGTTCTCCTCCCTTCTTAGCCAGCTTTTTTGCATGGTGAATCCTCTCTGCCAGTTCCACAGATTCAGGGGAATGAGAAAAGGCTGTAGTCTCCAGTTCCAAATGAGAGGGTTTGAGGACTTAGGTGGCCTTTGTAGAAGGAGTGAAAGGTGCGTGGGTGAATTCCAAGAAGGAGAGGTATCACACTCCTGAGGGCCTGAAGCTGTGTTTTTTCTGCCTGTGTAGCCTCTGGATAAAGCTGGAGGGTCCTGTTTCCCCTATATCACCACCACCTAACCCTATGGTTCTTTGCTTTCCATCTTTGCATCTATACTTAATCTCAGGAATATTATGATAATAAGATAGTTTCCCTGAAATTAATACACTTTGTCTTGAAAATTAAGTAGGAATTGGTCAGGCAGGGGACAGACGGAAAAAAACTCCATGTGCAGAGACATAGTGTAAGAGCATGTGATATGTAGTAGGGCAAATCACTCAGTATTTTTAAAGCCTAGGGTATATGTAAAGGAAAAGCAAGAAACAATGAAAGAGAACTGGAGAAAGACAAAATACTCAACATGAAAAACCTCACAGTTATTTAAGGCTGATTTGGCTTGTAAGTCCTGAAGTTGAATTTTGATGCCCTGATTTTGGCAGAGTAGATCTCAATTCAAAAAATTACAAAGGGCAGAAAGAGTTGTTACAGTTGCTCTGATTTGGAGGCTCAAAGAGGAAAATAATCTCGGCACCAACTCTTTTTTTGGACTTGTGTGTCCAAGAGCATAAGAGTCCTGAAAACCTCAGCTGTCATCAGCCTCCTGGAGTCTTCTACACCTACAGCACAGCTGCTGTCTACAGCCTTACTCTGTGTTGCCTGGAAGATGGTGGGTTTGAGAAAGCTTCGTAGTGTGATATGGTGAACTTTTCCCCAGTGAAGCATTTCCTACTGGTATTTGAAAGAATCTTCATAACTTAATTGGGAGTTGATAATGGGGAGTGGGCAGTGGTGAACAACATGGGGAGGCAAAAAAGGAAAACATATCTCCTCTGGACTGAACTATCAACTCCCAACTCTGGAAGGGGAGATGTGGCCAGAGAATGGCAGGAAAAGCAAGCATGTAGCATGCAAGAGCTCTCCTCTCTGCCTCAATGACATAACAAAGACAGGAGAGGAACTGGAGAAGTATTGGTAGTTAACATGCCCAAATGCTTTACTGCCCAAACTGATATATTTTTGAGTAAAAAAAAAAGACATAATTAATAATTTGGGGACAATAGCTATAAATTAGACTATCCAAGGCACAGCAGAACAAATGACCACCCTATTTAAAAAAATTTTTTTTTTCAACGTTTATTTATTTTTGGGACAGAGAGAGACAGAGCATGAACGGGGGAGGGGCAGAGAGAGAGGGAGACACAGAATCAGAAACAGGCTCCAGGCTCTGAGCCATCAGCCCAGAGCCTGACGCGGGGCTCAAACTCACGGACCGCGAGATCGTGACCGGGCTGAAGTCGGACGCTTAACCGACTGCGCCACCCAGGCGCCCCTGACCACCCTATTTATAAGACACCAGGATTTAAAAGGCTGTCTTCCAAGTGATCTCTCTTCATTGAGTTCTCTGCTTTCCCTCTTCTATCCTCCAGGCTTCCCTGATTTAATGGCTAGTATCAACATCTGCCAGTTGACAAAGGCTGGAAACTTGATTCCTATCTTTCTCTCCCCTCTGATACTACTCTGTTGCTTAACACCCTTCAAGGTTTCAAAGCATGCCTATTCTAATAAGAAAATCCACACTTCTTATCACGGACTTGCATGATCTTGCACCTTACCTTCCTTTTGGACTTCATCTGATGTCATTTTCTGTCTTTGCTCCTTGTGCATCTGGACTTTTTTGTTTCCAGAGTCAGTTGAGCACTTATCTGCCTTGTGACCTTTACACCACTGTTCCCTGTGCCCATTATGTACTTCTCCTAGTTCCTCATATGCCTAGCTTCTCATCCTTTATCTTAGCCCAAGCATCTTCTAGAACATTCTTGACCTTCATCTAAAGACAGTCTCTTTCCTTCTACACACACAAATATCAGAGCAGCCTGTTTTATTTTATCAGCACTTATCATAAGCTGAAATTATCTTGTTTGTCAATTTAGCTTACTTGCATAAAAACAGACAGATAGACCAATAGAACAGAATCAAGATCCCAGAAATAAACCCACATATACAGAATCAACTATCAAACTAAAAAGACTCCACACACCAAAATAAAAACAAAAACAACAAAGCAAAAAACCCTACAATCAACAAAATGAAAAAGGCGACCTATAGAGAAATATTTGCAAACCATATACCTGATAAGGGATTAATATCCAAACTATACAAGGAACTCATACAATTCATTAGCAATAATAATAATAATAATTATTATTATTATTATTATTATCTGATTTAAAAATAGGCAAAGGACCTGAAGAGACATTTTTCCAAAGAAGACATACAAATGGCCAACATGTCTAGGAAAAGGTACTTCAACTTCACTTATTATCAGAGAAATGCAAATCAAAACCACAATGAGATATCACCTCACACCTATTGGAATGGCTATTACCAAAAAGACAGAACAAATGCTGCTGGAGAATGTAGAGAAAAGAAAATACTTGTGCACAGTTGGTAGGGATTTAAATTTATAAAACCACTGTGGAAAATAATAGAGAGATTCTTCAAAAAAATTATAACTAGAACTACCATACGATCGAACGATCCTACTTCTGGGTATTTATCTGAAAGAAAGGAAATCATCACTGTCTCAAAGAGATATCTGCATCCCCATATTCACTGCAACATTATTTACAATAGCCACAACAATCCGTCAGTGGATGAACAGATAAAGAAGATGTGGTATACAATGGAAAGTTACCCAGCCATAAAAAAGAAGCAAACCCTGACATTTGCAACAACATGAATGGGCCTTGAGGGCATTGCACTAAGTTAAGTAAGTCAGATAGAAAGACAAATACTGTATGATATCATTTATGTGAAATATAAAACAAACAAACAAACTCATACTAACAGAAAGAATATTGGTGCCTTCCAGGAGCTGAGAGGGTGAGAGAAATGGGAGATGGTGGTCAAAGGGTACAAACTGCCAGCTATAAGAGAAATAAGTTTTAGGGACATAACTAATGTACAGCATGATGACTATAGTTAACAATACTGTATTGCATATTGAAAGTTATTAAGACAAGAGATCTTAAGTGTTCTCAACACACACACACACACACACACACACACACACACACACACACAAACACCTCGAAAGGTAACTGTGTGAGGTAATGGATGTGTTAGCAAAGCTTAATATGGTAATCATTTCACAATAAAAATGTATATCAAATCATCACACTGTATACCTTAAACTTATACAATGTTATGTGTCAATTATATCTAAATAAGCTGGGGGAGAAAAGCTGTCATAGAAGAACTTTTTTTTTAAGTTAGTGCACTTGCATATTGTCTGTCTCTCCCACTTTTAAGCAGGCAACAATACTGTTTTGTCCATGTTAAATTACCAATGATCTAGTCCAGTTCCCAGCTCTTGGTGGACACATAATAACTTCTTATTTGAATGAATGGTGAATCACCCAACAAGGTCTAAGCCACTCTTCCACCATTAGAACCTGTCACCATCAATCAAGACAAGAGGAGGAAAGGAAAGATAATGAGCTCCCAGCCCTGCACACTCAAAGATAAAACAAGATCAAACAAACCTCATAGGACAAAGTTTTTAGCCTTTCCTTTGAGTATGCTTCAAGACTTTCAACCCCCTGCTGAAAAAACAGCCTCCTAGAGGATTGTGGGGACCTGTATGGGGTCCATTCAAGGGCTCCCCCTTCTAACGCCTGGAACTTCTCTCCTGCTGTCTCTAGGGTTTCAGAGATATCAGCTTGATACACTTTGAACATGGCTAAGAACCAACACTGGGCCTGCTGGTGGATTTCTCATAGCTCCAGGCTAAACATCTTTAGTTATCTGACAATCAATATGCACGAATGTAATTATTTGTTTTCTAGGAGTTAGATGAACAAGATCATTCTAAATTCTTGTGTTATTAATACATGGTAATGCAAGTGAAATATTAATGACCTAGTCAAGTGTATTAAGAATTTGAAGTGCTGTGCAAACTGAAAACTTGCATCTTAGAGGGGAAAAAAAAGCTCAAATGCACCAGATGGCTTAGTGACAGCCATTTCATTTAGTGCAGCCTCAGCAGATATGTTTGATAGCCTTCAGGAAAGGCCATCAACTATGCAAAGGGGGGTGCTGCACCTGATCGTCTGGGAAGGCCATGCCCGAAGACATCAAGACGATGGAGCTGAACTGTACTTCTTTGTGTCTCAAGTGTGTGCCGCTCTGAATGAGATAGTAGAGTCTCTCTGACTGTCAGTGAACTGCATTGGAAAAGTCTGCTGGTTTGTCCCCCTTCCCCCATGCTGAACTGTCATATCTATCACTGGCCTTACAGTAATGATCTTCATATCTTAAATTGTGATAGAGTGGAAACAGCCCCAGACTAGGAGTCAGCAGAACTGAGCTTAGGCCTGCCCAACCACAGAGCAGCTGAGGGACCCTGAGCAAGCAGTATCATGACTTTGGGTTGAAGTTTCCTCATCTCCAATCTGCAAATGATAAAGCCTTCCTTTCTACCTCTCTGGGACTGCTGAAAAGATTTAAAGAGATAGCGTTTTATAATTAAACAGACTGTGCAAAAAAAAGAGGAGGAAGTTATCATGAGGCTGGGTGTACATTCTTAAAGGTTACATTTTTGTATCTGAATTATTCATACTTATGCAAAAAGAATACCATTCATTAATAGTTGCTTCTTGTAGAAAATATTTACTTCAGGACTGTCTTTCTTTTATTTAGTTTTTTGGGAGATGATCTGTATCCCAGGCACATATATGTCTGCTTTGTATTTCGGTGTATGATCATGAATTTATTCTGTCTGATAATTTCAAGATAAAAAATACTGAGGGAAAATGATAGGAGATAGTGATCTATAGATCTATCTATATATAAGTAGATATCTCCTGTCATTTTACATCCTAAAAAGAAAACCGCATAATTAATGCATTCACATTTTCCCCAGTCTGATGCCATAGTTAAATATTCACTAGCCACAATCTCACCTTGCATCAAGGATGTGGAATGCTGGTTTGCCATAGAACAAATGGAAAGAATTGGTCTAGATCACATGACAGAGAATGGGAGTCAATAATAGAGAAATAATTCCTACTTTGTCAATAGGGAAAATGCTTCTCTTCCTTGTGCTTTGTTTATTATGACTCTACCAACTCTATGGAGAGGATACCTTTTGAGTCAGGAAGTACCTGCCTAACAGGAGATTCCCAAAGAACTATAACTGAGAAGCTAAAACTCCTATGTCATTCTCCAACAGAGAAGCCTAGTAGCTTAGAGAGTAAAGATCTATGTATTTAAAGGACTGACAGAATTTTCGCATTAGTCCACACCTATCTCCTCTTCCCAGTAAAGCACAGACAACAGTTACCACTGGGCACTAGTAAGGGGGTTCATAATGCAGAAATTCTGATAGTTCAACAGCAATTGTCATTTGCTAATCTTTAATTTCCTTCTCTTTGCTAAATTCTGCTTCTGACTCTGGATGTGTATGTTAGATACTTCTGAATTTTTATCAACAGTTACGTCCTCTGGCTCTGTCCTAATTATTTGTCCTTATAACTACTCTGAGTTTGTTTATTTATCCATCCAACAAGTATTTACTGACATCCTGCTATGTACCTAGCACTGGTCTGGACACTAAAAAGGATATAGATGAACACAATATCTCTACTTAAGGACACTGTAACTGAGTCAGAGTTAACATCACTCAAACATCTTTTTTTTAATTTATTTATTGATTTCGAGGTGGGGGAGAGACAGAGAGAGCATGTACACAAGGGAGGGGCAGAGAGAGAGGGAGGGATGGAGGGATGGAACGAGAGAGAGAGAGAGAGAGAGAGAATCCCAAGCAGACTCTGCACTGTCAGTGTGGAGCCCAACATGGAGCTTGAACTCACAAACCGAGAGCTCACAACCTGAGCTGAAATCAAGATTTGGATGCTTAACTGACTGAGCTACCCAGGCACCGTTCAAATATCTTTAATGATCTGATCATCAACATACACAAAATTATTACTCTGTCATAATCAGGGTCAAATAAGCTATCCTTCAGTAACAAATAAAAATGCAAATCTCCACGGCTTAACATAATGAAGGTGTATTTCTCATTCATGTCACAATCTAATACAGGCTGCATGGCTACTCTGTGCCAGTCTCTTCATATGGAGAGTCAGAACCAGGATGCCTCCAACTTAAAACTCTGTCATCTCAAAAGTCTTTCATTTCCAGTCACAGTGATTTAATGTACATCTTACTCTCTCCTGTCTCCAACCAGAATGACACGTTACTTCTGTTCATATTATATTAGTGAGAATTAGTCACATAACCCCACCTAAATGTATGGAAGCTGGAAAATACTGAAGAGTCCATGAAATTTTAGTGAATACCAACATTCACTACATGTTGTTAGTCTTCTAAGAGAAATATAAACAAGTTCTAGACTGTCGTATTAGTTCATATTTTGAAATATATGTAGATGATTAATGTTCACATGTAAGCTAAATCTAGACGAATGTTTGATATGTACCAGGCACTCAATACATTTCTTAGGAATATTTGTAGCAAAGTATAACTTATGTCAGTGGAACTCATGGTTTAGACAAACATCCAAGATATGCATAAGTGAAAAGTTAGTTAAAAATGCAAGAAAAACATGGGCACCTGGGTGGCTCCGTCGGTAAAGGATGTGACTCTTGATCTCAGGGTTGTTGAAGCCCCATGGTGGTTGTAGACATTACTTAAAAATAAAATCTTTAAAAATATATACAAGAAAAACAAACACTATACCACTTTATAGTGCCCTTAACTGGCAAGGAGGCTGTACAGATAATAGGTACTTAAGAGGTATATATGAGCAACCACCTTGAACTGGCATAGGCAAAAGTGTTTTTTGTTTTGTCTTGTTTTGTTTTGTTTTAAGATGGTAGTGCTTGGTTGTAGAAATAAAGATTTGGACAGAGAAAAAGGTCATATCTGATAAAGACCTTTGTGATCAAAGGCATACAAGCGGGCAAATGCGAAGTGTGCTTGAGATCAGTAGGTCCAAGAATCTGGTTGGATAAGATCAATGCAGGGAAATTACTAGGAGAAAAGGTTGGAGGAGAAGATTCAGAAATCTGAACTTAAATGCTTATCTGCTATATACCAGATAAACGTGCGAACAAAAGAGTAGCAACATCGAGGTCACAGAATAATTTTGTTTTCTGCTGCTGTCCTCAAGCCCATTCTAGATAAGATTCTTTGGCCTAAGTCCTGCCTCAAAATAAAACAAGAGGCTAAGTACAAAGAAAATGTAAAGTTATGCACTAAACCCAATGGTAATTATCTTTCTTTACTACTTGCCCAACATCATGGCAATGTCAAACTGTATGGTCTAAGAGATACAGACTATGAAATTAGTATAGAAAACTTTGCCTAGTCTTAAGAGCCCTGGGCACCTATGAAGGACAAATAACTCAAAGATATGAACTGAAGTTAGAACTGGTTTGGGTGTAGGGCATCTGGGTGGCTCAGTCAGTTGAGCGGCTGACTTTAGCTCAGGTCATGATCTCGTAGTTCTTGAGTTGAAGCCCCACATCAGGCTCTGTGCTGACAGCTCAGAGCCTGGAGCCTGCTTGGATTCTGTCTCCTCTCTCTGCCTCTCCCCCACTTGCACTCCATCTCTCTCTCTCAAAAATAAAAAATAAACATTAAAAAAAAAAGAACTGGTTTGGGTGTATTAGTCAAATTGTTTATTTAGAAAAATTATTTACACACATTTTTATGTGATTATATTGAAAAAATTTCTTTTGGAGAGGGGATGAGTTTAGATAATGAGGCTCCTACAGGTGTTTTTGTGGAAAGCTTGTTTTAAAACATCAAATTTACAAAAAAAAAAAAAAAAAAAATTAAACCATCAGAATGGGAATTCACAAGCATATTCTTTAACTGTTTCCCATCAGTTTTTTCTCCAGTCAGTGTTGTTTTTTCCCCCTGATACATTTAAATATGGTTCTAAATGTAAATATTTCACTTTAAAACCCTAAAAGTAGTTTGCAAAGCATTTGGTTGCAAATTTAGCACCAGCAACATTGTTCAGCTTCGTGCTCTTAACCCTAAAACAGATAAGTACTTTGTTGGAAGTTGAGGGGTTAGCTCAGACATTTGTAATCAAGCCACATAATATTGAATCTCATTAAACTGCTTATTTTACATTAGGAAAAAATAACGATTATTTTCAGTAAGAAGAAGAATATGGCAAAATGTATCTCAGTAACAAATAACAGGCTTGAATCCAGTTAGCCATTATCCTATTTGGAATCTAGAACAATGGTTTTCAAACTGTGGGGTGCCACCCAATTGGTGAGCCATGACATCAACTTAGTAGGACACAGTCTACATTGTTGAGAAAGGGAATGGAATAGGACAGGATAGCACAGCCTAACATAGATCCAAACAATTCAAGTAATAAAGATAGATACTTAAAAATTTTTGTTTTAATTATGTCTGTGTATATATTGAGATACACGGATATAAAATTATATCTTACTGTAGGTCAGGATCAAGAAGTTTAAAAGTCACTAACCCACAGGCATTATAAAAAAGCATGTATAATTTTTTTTTAATTTTTTTACCATTTATTTATTTTTGAGAGACAGAGCATAAGCAGGGAAGGGGGAGAGAGAGAGATACAGAATCCAAAGTAGCCTCCAGGCTCTGAGTTGTTTGTTAGCACAGAGCCCCACACAGGGCTCGAACTCATGAACCACGAGACCATGACCTGAGCTGAAGTCGGACGCTTAACCAACTGAGCCACCCAGGCTCCCAAAAAGCATGTATAATTTTAAATAGTCATGTCAAAATAAGAAAAGGGCTATTAGTAATCACAGTGATTATAGCATAGAATCACATCCACAAAAACATCTTTCTTAAAGATAGGTAGACCCTGAGAGGATCTGAACACTTTCATACACAAATTTCTCTTAATTGTGCTAAGTCTATCCCTTCTTGGCAGAGAAGTAAAGTTGGGATTACAGTGGTTCTACTTTATCTGTTACTCTTACTCCATTTGCTTCTAGCAGAAGAGCCACCTTTTCTAGTTTTTCTTGTTCTCAGCATAACTGAAAACAAATTTTCTTAGGTCTCCCACTTCCTCATCTGACTCCACTCCCTCTGTCTTTAGTTTCCTGATCCCATTCTAATTGATTTGTGTCAGGGGCACCTGGCTGGCTCAGCTGGTTAGGTGTCCAACTTTGGTTCAGGTCAGGATCTCACAGTTCATGGGTTTGAGCCCCGCGTCAGTCTCTGTGCTGACAGCTCAGAGCCTGGAGCCTGCTTCAGATTCTGTGTCTCCCTCTCTCTCAGCCCTCCCCTGCTTGTGCTGTCTCTTTCTATCTCAAAAGTAAATAAATGTTAAAAAAAAATAAAATCTAATTGATTTGTGTCAATTTCTATGTTGATTGTGGATCATGTAACCTTTCTTCCATTTTTGGCTAATGACTGTTGGAAAGATGGATTCATTTGAGATCTTCTATGTAGCAACAGTAAATTATTTACCTTTCTCCCCTTCTCCTTTTTGTCATTTACAATTTCATACCAGCAGATGGTTTCATTTATTGTAACCTATTCTCCTGGCTATATCCTACCCACATTACTACAACAAATCTCTTACCACACCACTACAGCTTTATTCTCCACTGACCTCTGGTCTAAATTTATTTTTTAAATGTCCACTCTCGCTTAGTGCTCAGGCATGCTCTTGGCCTTTTGGTAAATCTTTCATTTTCTCCTGCCTCATTTGACCTTTCCTTTGGCATCCATGCATGATTCTTTATCCATCAGTCCAACTTGACCATTAAAGCCCTGTAGCCATTCCTTGCGTAACAGTTTCTTCAGATTCCAGTGTAGACGATACAGTGCTTCTCTTGACATTATTCTCTACTGACGTCTTTGCTTCCAACAAAATGGTGACCTAGTTTAAGTAAGCCTTTTATGAAGACAGTTGTCTTCATTTTCTCAAATATTAGACACTATCCCTGAAGTTATTTCACATTTTACAAAGTAATGGACGAGGGAGTCACTGTGTTATAAATATGGGTTCTCTCACTCTACTAGTAACATAGAATGATTTATTCCAATTTGATGAATTTTGGAATTCTCATCATTTTCTCCCTTACATGAGGCAAACAATGCTAATGATTTTTGAAGGTCTGTTCTGCCTTCACACAGCAAAGTATCGCTTTCTTTTCCATTTCTCACTGGGACATGCCACGGAGCACTGCAATGGCTCTGTCAGCAAAGGGGTCAATGACATTTCAACACAGAATTATCACCAGCTTAGGAAAAGTAATCCAAAGCAGATTTCACCAAACTGTTGACTCCCACTTTCCTCCTTTTTCCAAATGAAGCCTATTTCCCCTTTGTCTGGGTGCTGTCCCCTCAAATCCAATGTTCTCACACACCTAAGATCACTCTTGATATGGCAAAAGATAAATCTGAAAGCCTAATTTGTACTACGATGGTAATGACTTACATGTTACCTCTTATAAGAGAACCTACTGGAGGAAGTTAATATTTAATTCAAATATATTAATTTCATTGGGAAATTCAGGCTCTCTAAAATGTGTTTCAGGAGAGAAATTGGAAGCAGAGGTGACTGGCAAATTGTACCATGTAGGTGACTGATTTTTTTCCGAGCCCAATTTG
The DNA here is from genome assembly GCF_022837055.1 of Prionailurus viverrinus. NCBI lineage: Eukaryota > Metazoa > Chordata > Mammalia > Carnivora > Felidae > Prionailurus > Prionailurus viverrinus. The sequence continues at coordinate 62,662,255 of NC_062566.1, forward strand.
GAAAATTTCTTGTTTTACCTCATCTCTATAGAGACATTCTTGTTCTAGGAGTTTACATCTCCTGTCAGGCAAAGGCAGCCCATTCCCCATTGCTCATTACCTCCCTACAAGAATAAAACCAGAGCCCAGTAATGCTCTTTGGAATGTAGACAATCATCAACTACAGAGAATTGACTAACGTAGCTCCTGATTATTAACTCAGCCACATTTTGATGATCCAATAAATTTAGGAAAACATATTAAAGTAAAAGGGATGTGAAATCCAGAGAGAATAGAATAAAGATTTATAGGGTTTTTGAAAAACCCTTGCCCATTTCAAATATTAAGAACTGAATTTACATGTTCTTCAGCCTAAGGAAGAATGCATCAGGAGAGTTTCACAGATTAACAGTTTTCAATTCTAGTCGGGGCCTAGGTGTTAGCAGTACCCTACTGCCATCCTTCTTTAATAGAAAGTTATAAGTTTCCAGAATTCACGGGAGTCTGGTTGGCTCCTATCCAGGACATGAGCATAGAGGAGAGGTAATCAATATGCCCTAGCCTGTCCCGTAAGGTTTATTTTAAAGATTACTTTGAGTTATGGTAAGGTCTTTGTGAAATAGATCATCCTTACAGAGTAAAGCAGATCCATGGAGGTGTCCCGGATGGGTCTTTAGGGAACTAGAGCAAAATGTCAAGAAGCCCTCGAAATCTCTGTTTTTATTTTATGAGGAGTAGGAGGTCGATAGTAGTGATTGGTAGAGCTCAGTTGATGAAAGGGTCCATAACATGGGAGGATGCTTCCAGCCGTGATTGGCAGAGGGACCAGGTTGCAGGTTAGAGGCAAGAATTAAAGTTGCATAAGCAACATGAGCTAAGCCCAGACACTGGGTAATCTAGAAATAGCCTTGTCAGAAAAGCCATGCTAGAGAGAATTACAGAAATCAATTTTGGTTGCAAGCAAAGCCTTGTTTAAAATTTCAGCTTGCTAGATACTAACAACTATGAGAGATTCTTCGATTCAAGAAAATTGGAGGCAAATGCTTTGGGATACTACTGTGTGATTGACATGGTTGAGTTCCAGGAGAGAATTGTGGTGTCTTTATAATGAGGTTTAGGAAATCTTCACCTACTGCTATACTGTAGTGGTAGTTTTTATTATAACTCTAAATAATACTAGTAGGTGAAATAAAAGTTTTTATGAAAATGTTTGTAAATTATCACACTTATATTGATGAATAGTTGCTATCAGCTTACTTCAATATAAATTATTTTCTCAGAATTAGTAGTCCTCTCTTTAAGTCAGAGTTTGTGATAGGTGAGAACAAATTCTGTGGCAACTAAAGAACTCTAAGTAACAGACAACAATTATAATAAGACTGCTTTTAGTGGTGATGAGAGAAGCAGATGGAACCTATTGGAAGTCCATTGGACCCATGCACGGCATCAGATAAAATAATCACAAAGGTAATTTGACTAAAGTAGCTAGCTCCTCATAAGCTCCAGATCCTCAGGGTAATTTCTTGGCTCTCTTGGGGGTTTGGGGGGTTTTGTTTGTTTGTTTCTTAGTTTTTTTTGAAGTATAATTAATAGTGTTATATTAGTTTCAGGTGTACAATATCATGATTCAGCAAGTCTATACATTGCTCAGTGTTTATCAAGATAAGTGTAATTTTATTCTTTTCTTTTTATTCATTTATTTATTTTGGGAGAGAGAGTGGGGTAGGGGCAGAAAGAGAGGAAGACTGAATCCCAAGCAGGCTCAGGCTGTCAGCACAAAGCCCGACGTGGGGTTCAATCTCACGAACTGTGAGATCCTGACCTGAGCCGAAATTGAGTGAGACACTTAACCAGCTGAGACACCCAAGAGCCCCAATAGATGTACTTTTTATCCCCTTTTCCTATTTCACCCATACCCCACCCCTCACCACTGCCTCCCCTCTGGCAATCACCAGCTTGTTCTCTGTGTTTAAGAGTGGGTTTTTTTGTCTCTTTTTTTCTATTTGTTTTGTTTTTTTTTAAGTTCCACATATGAGTGAAATCAGATGGTATTTGTCTTTCTCTGTCTGACTCATTTCACTTACCATTGTACCTGATAAGAGGTTAATATCCAAAATATATAAAGTACTTATACAATTGAATACCAAAAAACCAAAAACAATCTAATTAAAAACTGGGTAGACAATCTGAATAGACATTTTTCCAAAAAAGATATACAAATAGCCAACAGACACATGAAAAGATGCTAAGTATCATTAATCATCAGGGAAATGCAAATCAAAAGCACAATGAGGTATCACCTTCCACCTACCATAATGACTAGAATCAAAAAGGCAAGAAATAAGAAGTATTGGTGAAGATGTGGAGAAAATAAACTCTCACGCATTTGTGTTGATAGGAATACAAACTGGTACAGTCACTATGGGAAACAGTTTGGAGGGTCCTCAAAAAATTAAAAATATAACTACCATATAATCCAGTAATTCCACTACTGGATATTTATCCAAGGAAAATGAAAACACTAATTTGGAAAGATATAGGCAACCCTATGCTTATTCCAGCATTATCTACTATAGCCAAGATATGAAAACAACCCAAGTGTCCATCAGTAGGTGAATGGATAAAGAAGATGTGAGATACATACATATATATATGTATATATACATATATATATGTATATATGTATACATATGTAAATATGTATATATTTCATATATATATATATATATGAAATGGAATAATAACTCAGCCATAAAAATGAAAGATCTTGCCATTTGCAACAATAAGGTGGACTTTGGCTCTATTGTTTTTACTTACTGCTTCCCCTCTTTGCCTTCAATGCTTATGCTTATCATTCAACTTGTAAACCCTTCACTTGATCCTGCTACTCCTAAGTATGGGGCCAATTCACAAACAAGTCTGCCCTGATTTCTTCCTTTTCATCTTCAAAGTAACCACTTAACCTCATTTCAATCTGGCCCTTATCACCTTAATTTCACTGCAACCAAATTTCTCCAACTTCACCAATGGTTTCTTCTACTTCATACTCTTTCAAATTCCGTATGTCATTTAATGTTTTGATTACCTGCCTCTCTTATTAGATTTGGTTCTCATCTAACTTCTGCAATTGCTCTTTCTCTATTTCTTGTTTAAGTCTTCTAAAGGTCTCCTTCCCCCTCCCTCAGCTATCACTCAACTTTTCTTTGACCCTATGCTAACTGCCTCTGCTTTCTCTCCTTCATGGAGCTCTTGAGGCTTCAACCATCATCTTTATCTTCCAAATATTATATGCCAGCTGACACATCTTATACACTTCTGCCTAATTAATCTTTAAATAGCACTTGTTTGTTTATGTGGCTTTCCCTTTTACGAGCCTACAAAGACGCCTGGAATCTTCCTATCTAATCACACTGGTCTCCTTACTTCCTTAACTACACTTTAATATCATTCACTGCTCTCTGAAATGCTATTCCCTGTTTTTGCCATTAATACAAATTCTGTACTTCTCTGAGACCCAACCTCTACACTTGACCTCTTCCATGAAGCATGTTCTGACCAACCCTAGTCCAACAATATTGCCTTAATTAAACTTTTCTACCAGTTTTCTATGTCACACAATCTAGAATGTACCTTTCACTGCCTTTTATTATCTATTCTATCCAGATCATCAATCTCACAATATAACATTCCACCCATATGACATTTTCAAAAAGACAAAGCTATAGTTATAGAGAACAGATTAGTGGCTGCCAAGGGAGGGGGCAACTATAAAGAGATAGTACAGGAAGCTGTTGGGGGTGATAGAACTGTCTCCATCCTGATTGTAGTGGTTGTTACATAAATCTATCCACGAGTTAAAATTCACTGAACTTTACACCAAAAAATTCAATTTTACTGTATGATCATTTGAAAAATAAAATTTACAAAAGACTTAGAGTATAGGTAATGTTTCTTCTCTTTTTCATTTTGAAAGCTTTAGAAAAGAAAGGAGGCATGAAAAGAGTAGACCTGGTCTGTGGATAAAGCTTTGAAAAATCGAATTTATCTTCTGGGTTATGCATGCCTCCATGAGGAAGCCATCAGCAAATGTGGATTGGCCATAAATATGAAGAAAAAGCATGAAGTAAAGCAGTATTTTATAGTAAGTGCCACTCAGCCAATGTGAAAAATAGGCAAAAAAAAAAAAAAAAAAAAAAAAAAAAAAAAAAAAACCTAGGCCTCCCAAAATATCTTCTCTTGAATTGTAGCTATGAGTGAATGAGACAGTAAAAAGCTAAGGGCTAAGATACAGGCACAAAGCATCAACTCTGAGGGTGGTAGAACTTAGGAGACACCCAGGTGACAACTTTTTCTCTTATCTCTAGGTCATTAATAACTAGTAAAGAGTCCAATTTCATGCAGATTTCATAGCTTCTCTGTATTTTTATTCCCTATCTTGATGGAAACAATGATCATAGTTGTACATAGCCAACGAACAAATACAACAATGACTTGTCTCACAATTCATGCAGCTGACTTCATGTATTTTTGACAATGCTATCATGTTTCTGAATTATTAATTTTTCTTCCTTTGCAATTTGGGATCCAGTAGGGGTAAAGGGGTATACATCATCTGTGACTGCTTTCTGATGCTACCTTCACAGCTAAGCCCCTGACTCTGGGTGAGCCTTCCCCAAAATCTCATTCTGTGGAAGGCTTTTCCTAGTCTCTTATAATCTTCATCAATCAAAAGTTAGCATCTCATGGGCCATGCCTTATTTGCAGGCAGCTAGAACTTCCAGAATTCTTTGTTAAGCAGAACTCCTTTGACTCAAGGCATGATCAATATATTTTAAAACTAGAGGCAGTTGTCTTTGCTAAGGTTATCTACAACAATTTCTTTTATTGCCATTCACAGCTGGAGACTTTCTTATTGAAATGTAATCAGCACCATAATAGCCTTGCTATGCTCAATGTTTCCCATGATCCCTTCAGAAGCCTTGAAGTACTCATCCTTTAGGAAGGCTGGATCAGCATAACAGTGTGAATAACATCTACTGTGATGGTCCTAGGCTCTCTGTGGGATATCTCAGAAATTATGTGATGGACATCTGCCCATCCTAAAGCATCTCATCCACGCATGCTCTTCAAGGTTCAAATGCTTCCTTTCCAGGAACAAAAACAGGACTTGAACATAATTTCTTTTATAGACACTGAGTGCAGTAGGGGAGCGCTCTAACACCTGCAGAATTCCTGGTCCCAGGGCTTTGGGCTGGAACTCCCAGAATTTCAAGAAGGCCCAGCATGACAATACTACCTCTTCTTTAAGCACTATTGTCACATTCATATAAGCACTATCTCAAATCCATGTTCTTAAAGCTGTGTCAGTTGAGGAAGGTTTACCTTCAGTCACTCTCTTTAGGGAGTCTAACAGGCTCTGTAACCCCTGGTAGGATATATAACCCCTTTAGAGAATTGTTTTGGAAAAATAAAGCAAAAAAATTAAATCAGAGAGCACAAGGCTCATGCACAACCTTGGGATCATTCTTAGAGCCCCACCACTCATAGTAAAACAGACTCCTAAATTTTCAGTTAGCATCTTTCCAGCACAGATCTTGAAAAATGAGCACAACAGTCATGGACACCAAATGATAACAAATGGACAAAGTTAGGGTAAACTTAATGCTAAACATCCCATGAGCAATCTTTAACCGAAGGATGGTTCCTCACCCTTCTTCTCCCTTCAGAGGGAAAACTTTGAATCTTATTTCATACAGAGTTCCCCAGTGAGACTGAGCCCCAGTTGCCCACTGTGAAAACCCACTTACCAATATAATAAACTCTTTATTGGCTTCCCTTTCTTTCACCTCTTGTTTGCTCACTCACAATGCTTTCTAATGTAATCTTCAAAAAAAAAAAAAACCAAACAAATAAAAACCTCCTTATATTCAATCCTTGTCATAAGATTTGTTTTGGGGAAAACCTAGTTTAATACCATGTCTGTGACTCAGACATAAAATTTCTATGATTTCAATCTGCCAAGCTTTCTGCTGGTTGGACTTAATTTATTTTTCTTCAAAAAATATTTACTGAACTCCTAGAAGACAACAGGCTCAATTTACTATTATCATACAAGACATCACACTAACAGACTTCTTAGATTAAAAAGAGAAATAAGAGGTGCAAACTTAAAATTTGTATTCAAGTGTAGGAGAGCCTGGCTGGTTCAATCAGTTAAGCATCTGACTCTTAGTTTAGAATCAGGTCATGATCTCATGGTTCATGAGTTCAAGCCTTGTGTCGGGCTCTATGCTGACAGTGCGGAGACTGCTTAGGATTCTCTCCCTCTCTTAATCTCTCTCTGCCCCTCCCCATTTGTACACTCACTCTCTTTATCTCTCAAAATAAATAAATCAATCAAAAAATTGTATTCAAACATGTAACACAGGGATAATAAAAAAAATTATAAACGTATGAGGTAGAAAGAAGGGGCTCAGAGACCAGGATAGAAGGACTGAAGCAGGTGACATTAGGGCTGGACCTTGAATACAAGAGGATCAGAGCATGAAATAGTCCTGAAAGTATCTGCTGGGCCAAAGGAAAAATGAGTGCAGACACTGGGTTAGGAAAGCACAGGGTGTATATGAGTAGTCCCATTTGTTCCAAGAACAGTACTATGTAATAGGTCATGAAAGATAAAGACAAAAAGGTAGGATGTTGTCGGATCATTGATACTAGGTTCGAATTGTCTATTAAGAAGGCAATGGCATGCCTTTGAAAATATTTGGGAAAAAATATTTTACATTTTCCTCAGTTTGTTATCAGTTCAGGTGCATTTGCTTTTACCTCCTTACACCAATGTCCCTATTGCTCACTCTGTCGAGATTCTTTTTTCTTTTGTAGCATTATTACAATACAATGTTGTTTTTATTAATTTTTGGACTTATTTTTTCTCTCTCAGGGAAATACAAGTTCTCAAGAAACCTATTTAATATATCAGTGCTTTTTATGGCATCCTGAAAATAGTAGACACTTAGTTTAAGTTCTGCTGAATAAATGAATAAGTGATCATGTTTTCTGGTGGTTCTGATACTTTATCTGAAATTTCTCTGACAAAAGGGTTCTCTCTTTGATTTGTGTGTTCAAACACAAATCAAACTCGCAATACTTAAAGTATCCCATAGTTCCCAGACCCACACAAACAACTGTAACTTTAATTATGTCTATATATGATTTGAGAGAGTGCCAAGAGACCCATCTGGCAGGCTCTAATACTCTATTTAGTTAAACCTGAACAGAGAATTTAGACATTTATTCTACTTGTACATCCGAAGCCCCAGACTTTAATTGAGGGTGTGGCTGGTTGCAATGCCCAGCTGGTTCTTCCACCAGGTAAAGTGACCCTCCCACAACACAAGTCGGCCCCAGTGAGCACAAAGGAGCAGAGTGGCATGCCTTTGTTCTGTGTTTTGATTGTTTTGATTGTTCCAGTCAAGCCACTATTTCTATAATAGTCTCCACACCTCTTGGTTAGAACACAAATCCTTGTGTTGTGATGTTACAAACTAAAAGATAGTCATTAGGCTGAAACGCTATGGCAGCCTTATGCAAACAAACCAAAATCTAAACATGTACAAGTCTTGAGGTTATAAAATCAAAAATTAAGGACAACCAATCATAGCCAACTAGGTTTTAAGCTATAGCCAATCAAATAATTTCCTTTTTTTTGCTTCCATACCTTCTCTATATAAATCTTTCCTCTAGCTCCTATTGGCTGAGTGATCTTTGCCACTTCTGGGTTGACACTGCCTGAGGCAAATCAATATTCGCTTAAATAAATTCTTTAAAAATGTTATATGCTCAATTTATCTTTTAAGAGCATTGAGTGTGCTGTGGGATCCCCAGTCTCCCATCTCCAAAATAAAGAAAAGATTTTTGCCAACCCAGAGAACCAACTTCTCAGGATTTACCGCAAAAGGAAGAAACTCCTGAGCAGACAGATGGTATCTCTGACTGTCTGACCTAAGCAGGAGTCTTTCCTCCAGTCATGCAGAAATGGCCTCAACACATTACTGCAACACTCTTGGGTAAGAGAATGTGTAGAGACTGATAACCCCACCAAATATTGGCGATAGGCAAAAAAAATAATCAAAGCGGATAGAAGAAGGAAATTCTTCTCTCTACCCAGAACCCCAAATGACATGTGCAGGAATTCAAAGAAAGCCACATAGTTAACCACCAGCTGCAATTACCAAATAGCAGTGAGCATAACAGAGAAAAAAAACAAAACCAAAAACAAAAAAGGGATATCATGAGTCAAATTTAAACAACAGGAAAATTACTAGATAAAAGAGAAGAGAGGTGAAGATAATCTCTAGTTCAGCCTGAAAATGCTGGATTTTTATCTTTCCGAGGATTCCCATCCTTTCCAACACCCACTGTTCATGGCCTAATTTTTCAACTATTTCCATCAGTGTCTCTTGTTTTCATTTTTCTATCCCAGACTCCCAAACATTTGCCTGTTTACCCGTTCTTCTTCTCTTCCTACTTCTTTCCTTCTGGTCCCTCTTTCCTCTCTTTATTCCTCCCTGTCACCCCATACTTGTTAAAAAATTATTTGCATATAGCATTCATAATAACTTCATATCTTAGCAAAGTGACTTGCATGGGGGAGGATTTCAATAAATATTCATTGAAGATGACTTCTCCCCTCTTTCTCTGCCCACCCCCTTTGAGCCCTGGAGCCATCGGTCTTTTTGTAGGTTGCAAAATGAATGAAGTGCAAGGATTTCACTTTAGGAAGAAACAGGAATCAGGACTTTTGTCACTGACTTTCATGAACTGGGCTTCCAACTTTTAAATGTGGTGCATAATTGACACTTTGATACTTTTAGGCTATGGTGTATTCTCACACTCTCGTGGGGAAAAAATACTTGCTGACACAATCAGGAAACAGATGGTGACAAAGATCTTATACTTTGGTGCCAATCAATATGTTTTACTTGCCACTACTAAAATCTCATTTATGGGACCCAGGAATTTAAAGGAATTTTTCTGTTCTTTTTTTCTATCCTTTAAAGACTATTTTTAAGAATCTTCAGGGCTTAAAAGTTTTACTTCATTTTCCTCTTCAGTGTATTAAAGCAACTCTGAGAGGATCTGGGATTTTATCTGCCAGAAAATTCATGAATTAAAGTATTTTGCTCCTTAATGTCAGTGACAGAATAAGTTTCTTAACTCTTGCCCCCTGCCACCCAAACACAACCCTTGAGTATAGCTACCCTAAACTTGGAAAAATAATCTTCTGGAGAATGATAACTCTGCAGTTGTGAATTGATTTAACAACAGAAATGTTTCTGCCCATCCTTCCATACCTGCTCGTTCACATAATAGTGACTGCTTGTCAAACAAGCAAACAAAAGGAATATTTCTAAAAGGAGTAGATAGTATTCTTATTCAGCTTATGAAAACCTTAATGAGTTGAAACTATGTTTAAGGAGAAAGAATCACGTAATCCCACCCAACTGGGAACGCCTCCCCCAGACCAGAAGCTTCTGAAGGGTAAGCACAATGCTTTTTTCTACCTCAGTACCCACATTTGTTTTAACAAATATTTGCTGAGTTTAATCTGCAGCAGTCTATGAATGGGCAAAATAGCCACCAAAAGAAGCCCCTCCTTTTTTTTTATGTCCTTCTAGTACCCTGGATTTGCATCGTGACCTTTAGGGTTTGGGATGCCTAGAAGTGTGTAGATGAGTGAGTCCTTATGTATCACCTTCCTGGGCTAGTGTGGGAGTCAAATTTAATCAGACATCTTCCATTTCATTATGCTTTCCTCCTCCACTGCTCAAATCAGTCACTAACATCTCTCAAATAATTTGAAAATGTGTGTTGAGTATGAATTCCACGGAGGATACAGAGGAAGAAAACTACAATGTGTTGCGCATATACTTTATGCCAAGCACACATAGCATATATAATTTAACCCTCAAAACAACTGTACAGAAAGCTGTTATTATTATTCCCATTCTACAATGAGGAAGCAAAGGTTCAAAGATACTAATTAGCTAGTCTGACACCACACAGATTGATTGTAACATAGCTGGGGTATAAACTTAAGTCTGTCTAATTGTAATGTCTGCTGCACAGGAAGATTACTTTTACTTTAATTTCCTTTAATCTACACAAATCCCGTGCTCCCACTTCTAGGATCATAAATAGGTCATTACTTCTAATTTCCCCAGTTACTTCTCTGATAGTTTACCCACCAGATTTTGGTTTTGACACCCTAAGAGAGTTCTTTTGATGTGGTTTTGGTTTTCATTCTTGTTAACAGTCCCTTCTAAAAGCCCACAAAATGCCTAAAGTGCCTTGCCCTAACTCTTTTTCATATATCAGACTTCCTGAGAAAGTCTACAAACTCCAAACTGGTTACAATCTGAGCGAACATGCTGTGGTGGAAACAAATGCATGGCACATATATCATATAATTCCTCTCCTCAAAATCCTCCAATAAATCCCCATTTTGCTCAAAGTACAAAATCTTTGGCTTTCCTTTGGCCTAGAGGGCATTATATTCATTACCTGGACCCACCTCCATTATCTCTCCAATGGACCCACTTACTGTTTTCTCCCTGGCTCATGTTCTCTGGCCACATTGCCCTTCATGTGTTCTATTCCTGCATGCAAATCAGTCTTTGCACTGTCTGTTCCCTCTGGCTGGTGGCTTCTTCCCCAGATTTACAGACAGCTCTCTCTCTCTCTTACCTCTTTCAAGTTTTTGTTCAAAAGTCACCCTCTCAATGATATCTACCCTGATTCCTCTATCAAAAATTGTGACCAAACATGAACAAGTGTTCTCAATCTTCTTTACCTACTATGCTTTTTTTGTTTCGGTAACATTTATCACTTTTTAATAGACTTTATATTTCAATTAGTTCTTAGGCTCATTATTGTCTGTGAGTCCACTAGAAAGAACATAAATTCCATAAAGTCAGGGATTATTTTGAATTTTATACATGGATGCACCCAATGCACCTGGAAATAGTGCATTTAATAGGTGCTCAATAAATGAATAAGTACGCATGTAAACACATACACATTTGTGCATTCTCAAACACCTGAATTTCTCAGGTGTATCACACAATATTAAGAATTATAGTAATTACCTAGTTTATGAATTTAGATTCAACTCACCCAACTTCATATTTCTCTTGCATCAGTAAATTCAACAAGAATTGTAGCAGTTAAGTCAAAGCTCCAGGGGCACACATTTCTTTAAAAGGCAGATACAGGGGCGCCTGGGTGGCTCAGTCGATTAAGCGTCTGACTTCGGCTCAGGTCATGATCTCGCGGTCCGTGAGTTCGAGCCCCGTGTCGGGCCCTGTGCTGACAGCTCAGAGCCTGGAGCCTGCTTCAGATTCTGTGTCTCCCTTTCTCTCTGATCCTCCCCCACTCGCTCTCCCTCTCAAAAAATAAGCAAGTGTTTAAAAAATTAAAAAAATTAAATAAAAGGCAGATACTTGTATATTTTCTTTTCAGTAGTAAAATGACTTACTTGAATCAAAGGCCTCAAAGTCCAAGTATCAGGGTGAAAACACTCTCACATAAACTGAAAAGTGTATACACATCAACATAAAAACACCAGTCAGGGGCTCCTGGGCGGCTCAGTCAATTGAGCTTCCAACTTCTGCTCACCTTGTGATCTTGTGGTTTGTGAGTTTGAGCCCCACATTGAGCTCACTGCTGTCAGCATAGAGCCCACTTTGGATCCTCTGTCTCCCTCTTTCTCTCTGCCACTCCCCCAGTCTCTCTCTCTCTCTCTCTCTCTCTCTCTCTCTCTCTCTCTCAAAAGTAAATAAACATTAAAAAACCACACACTGGTCAGACTCTAGTTTGTGTGTCTGTCTCTTTCCAGCTGTCTGTTCATCGCTCAGCTTCCCGTGCCTCTTTCAGTCTGTGCTCTCCTCTAAGGAGTAGCCCTCTGTTTCTCCCAACTCAAGAGGAAAACAGCCTTCCATCAAACATGGTGCTCTGGCTCCCACTTCCTTAAGCACAGCATCAGATTTATTGCCGGCTTCATCACTTATCAATAAAACCAGCTTACACACCTTGCTCTATCTCGACAGCCGTCTCTCCAGACATCGGGAACCAAGGTTTCCATAGACTCCTGACTTTATCTGGGCCCCCATGATGTACAATATCATGGCAACAAGGCCTTTTCTCTTTGTTCTGGGGAAACTTGAGCCATAATGTGGCAGCCTGGTGTTCGTGCTGATTGTGATAAAGAGCAGCACACTGAACATTTTTTCTCACTCTTCTCTTTTCTCTCTCTCTTTTTTTTCTCTCTTCTCTCTCTTTTAAAGAAACAGGTGTTGGCATGGATTAGAGAAAAATTACATCATCTTCAAGAGAAGAGGAGGAATAGAAAGGAGAAAAAAAGTAGGGAAAAAAAAGTGGCAACCAGACCCAAATACATTTGCACATATAAAGCTGTTCTAATGAGAGCCAAATTGATTTGACATTCAGTGGCAGTTTGAAGCCAAGAAAAGCAAAGCAGCCTACAAAAGGCCTAGCTCATTGTTTATGGAGTGTCATACTCTATCATCTGTGAGACCAATAACAGGGATGGGAAGGCCTTTAAAGGCAGGGTGTGTGCTGGGAAGGGCTGTGTGGATACCACCAGTGTCAGATCTGATAGACGGATTGAACGTGGCTTCCTGAGCTGAGATGGTGTTTGTCAGATGAGGCGGATATTCTCTGCAGATTATACATTAGCCAGCAAATTTGTCAAGTGTTAGCATTCTTTGAGGATGTGTGCTAGGCACAGGGAGGCACATTTTGCAGTGGTCTGGGGGGAAAAAAATCCTCATGAAAATATTAACCAAAGAAAGAGTCATGAATTATGTGTCATTCAAATGGAACTATACGCATAATATCATAGAAGCATCATTACCGTGACAAAAAAATACGTTTACCTCCTAGCAAACAATGTGCATTGCAGATGTGCACATGTATACAGTTGACAGAATGAAGAAAATCATACTAAAATAGAAATTCTTCCCATTAACCTTATTTTTCAAGAGAGAAGCTATTTGGTCATTTCAATACTGGTGACTGGCCAGGGATTTACTGTTAAAAATACCTGGAAAGGAATGAGGTGTTTATTAAATGTCAGCACATGACAAGGTAGATTAAATAAGGCTTCCTAGAAATGCGTGAAATGCTAGAGTGTTACAGTCTGTGTATAAAGAAGTTTCTCTTTTTCCCTCCTCTCCAGCCTCAAGCCCAGTCTAAGTGTTACTCTGATATTAGATTCAGTGTAAGATTCAGATATGAGTGTTTACTTTTGGATTTCACAAAGGAAAGTTGATTTCGTTGCAAGGTATTGCTGAGTGATATCAAATCCAAAATTTCAGCCTCTTTCATCTCAATTTTCTAAACACTTATAGGACTAAGGATAGAATTTGACCTTAAGTAATCTAGACTTCACTGTGTACATCCATAGTACAGATTTTTATAGCACCATAAAATACTGTGTGTATGAGACAAAGAGCAAAAACAAAATTATGTCACAGGGAGTGTATTAATACATAATTAAGAACTAGAACTCCTATTAATTTAAACATATACATCTTTAATAGAAATTCAAATGGAGAAATGGAAAGTACTATTACTGATAGAAATACTAATAGTGCAGATTGGAATTTTATTATTCCCATTTATTTTGTACAGCTCTGACATCCTTCCTTCATATTCCTTGAGACTTGATAAACCTTAATCCTTCTTTGCCCCATGTTGCCGAGGGTCTGGGGTAGGAGAATCTGAAGATACATGTAAAGAACTACTGGGATTATTTACCTAGCCCACTGCCCCCCAGTTACCCCCATTCAGATAGTGACCTATAGCCTTTTTATGCTTCTGGAGCATAAACACCTTACCCTGAACCCAAACTGAATCCCTTAGCCTCTACCCTGTGCAGAATACAAGAATGAAAGCTCTAGCAGTGACCAGGCTGGGACACAGTATTTGGCATATAGTTTCTCTCCTTCCTTGCTACCACCACACCTAAGAGTCACCCCCAAAGAATTCAAATCTACAAACATTTACTGTGTCTATCATGGTTTGATGCTGACAGTGGATAGTTAAATAAGACCTAGTTCTTACTCTCAAGGAGCTTACTGTAATTTACAGAGTACCAGACAAGAATACCTCTTATTGTCTCGAGATCTCAAGCCCACACACCATCATCAAAGCTTGTGCTATCGGATGGCACACTGTATGCTTCACTCAACAGAAGGATAAACATTTCCTAACAGAGATTTTATGGATCTGGAGTCCCAAAGCATCTAAATGGGCAGATATGGAAGCTTTAAATTAAAACTCAGCCACCTTTACCTATAGAGTACACAGTCAAGGAAAACATGGGTTCAAATTAATGTTAAAACTAATTGTAGAGTGGTTGCTTTCAAAATGCTTTCACATAGGTGATTTACTCTAATAATGCCACGGAATTTGGTCTTTTTATGGGACAGTTAGAATTAAGATCTAATTGAATGGATTATAGCTATACTCAATTGTTATGGACTGAATGTGTTCCCCCCAAAATCGTATGATGATATCTTCCACCACCCCCATCCCCCATGATGGCTTTAGGATGTGGAGTCTTGGGAGGTAATTAGGATTAGATGAGGTCATGAGGGTGGAGCCCTTGTGAACAGGATTAGTGCCCTGATAAGAGTCAGTAGAGGGGCACCTGGGTGGCTCCGTTGGTTAAGTGTCCTACTTTGGCCCAGGTCATGATCTTGCAGTTCATGAGTTCCAGCTCCACGTTGGGCTCTGTGCTGACAGCTCGGAGCCTAGAGCCTGTTTTGGATTCTGTGTCTCCCTCTCTCTGCCCCTCCCCTGCTCGTGCTCTGTGTCTCTCTCAGAAATAAATAAACATTAAAAAAAATAATAAAAAGGGGTGCCTGGGTGGCTCCATCAGTTAAGTGTCAGATTTCGGCTCACGTCATAATATCACGATTCGTGAGTTCAAGCCCGGCATCAGGCTCTGTGCTAACAGCTCCGAGCCTGGAGCCTGTTTCAGATTCTGTGTCTCCTCTCTCTCTCTGCCTCCCTCTTGCTCATGCTCTGTCTCTCCCTCAAAAATAAATAAACACTAAAAATTTTTTTAAAAATAAATAAATAGTCAATAGAGAGCTTGCTTCTCCTCTCTGCTCTCTACCCTGTGAGGCTACAGTAAGCTGGCAGTGTGCAAATGTCAGCTATGCTGGCCCCCTGGTCTCAGACTTTTAGGCTCCATAAATGTGAGAAATAAATGCCTGTATTTTGCAGGCCACTCGGTCTATGGAAGTTTATTACAGCAGGCTAAAAAGATGAACACATCAACCTAAGATCTGGCATGACTGGTGTAGATGCTACATAGAAGTCATCCAAAAGATAATCTTCTGGAGGTATCATGATTCTTTGTCTAGAATTTGTGGCTATATATATTTCGTGGTACAATTTCTGTGAACTTCAATAACAACACAAAAAATGCTTTGAATGCTTCTATATTTGAATTATTCTATATATTTGAATTCTTCTATATTTGATGATGTTGAGAAACATTTTAAGGACAATTCGAGTCAACTGATCAGTCTATGTGTTCTATAAAGTAGAGTAATTAATGCAATTATCACTTTTGAGTATTAGTCCTATAAACTGATCCCTGTTAATATTTTAAGCTAAAATAGCTGTCAGAATCATTCTGCCCTTACTTGATAGCTAAGAACAACCTGACTCGGTTCAAATACTGCCTCTACTACTTACTAGCTAGATAATAATACAACCCAATACGTTCTTTTGTGCCTCCATTTCTTCATTTGTAATATGGGAATAATAAAAGAGGTATTATGAACATTAAACAAGAATAAACATTCAAGAAGAAGGCACTCAACATATGACATTAACACTGCTAAAATGATAAGTTTTGATTTAAAGAATAGTTCTAACAATATTTTTAGAATAATTCAAGGGGCAGCTGGGTCACTCAGTTGGTTAAGCCTCTAATTCTTGATTTCAGCTCAGATCATGATCTCACACTTCATGGGATCGAGCCCTGAGTTGGGTGCCTAGATGACAGCATGGAGCCTGCTTGGGGTTCTCTCTCTCCCACTCTCTCTGTCTGTCCTCTGCTCGCACACCCTCTAATACATACATACATACATACATACATACATATGTACATAAATACATAAACTCATTTAGAATAATTCAGTAATTGTTTCACTAGATTTGTGGTGAAATATTTATTTTTCATGGGGCGCCTAGATGGCTCAGTTGGTTAAGCGTCTGACTTTGGCTCAGGTCATGATCTCACTGTTTGTGACTTTGAGCCCCATGTCAGGCTCTGTGGTGACAGCTCAGAGCCTGGAACCTGCTTTGGACTCTGTGTCTTCATCTCTCTGTGCCCCACCCCCACTGATGCTCTATCTCTCTCAGTCTCAAAAATAAACATTAAATTTTTTTTTTAAATAAAAAATAAAATAAAAAGTGCTGGATCACTTGTATTTACATCATATTCTTCTGCCTACATGTGTCTTTATTGGCACATAAGTATACAGCTCTCTATATTGGCCAAATCAATGGTCTGTTTTCTGGTGTAAAACTTCATCATCTCTTTGTGGGGTTTCTCATTATACATGCTTGCACTGCTTTACCTCACAGGCCATAGATGTCATTCTGCAAAGTTGGTCACCTTGGTTGAATCACTCTAAAACCCAATATCTAATAACCACATTTGCTATTCTGTGTCAGAAGCAAAAACCAGAGAAAAAAAATCATGTTTCTTTTCCCAGATTTGTTTAAAAACCATCACTGAAATGAAATACAACAATAACAACAGCTAGTGTAACAAGATGCCAGGAAGTAGGTATTATTACCATCTCTATGTCACAGATAAGTAGAGAGGAATTTAGTACAGAAAGGAAGGATCATACAGCTGTTACGTGGCCAAGACAAGATTACTCCAGTTTCTTTTGCCCTTGACTCAGATGCACTGTCTCCTGGGATTACATGTGTGCTGTCACCTCACAGGGATCACAGCCCTGTGTGGCTAAACAATGAATGGGCATCTATCCCCTAGTGACAACAAACTGGCTGCTCTTTCAGATTCAACAATTAGTGATTATAATTTGTGGCATGCACAGCTCCAACAAGTTCAAGTTTCACAGACAGAAAGAAACTAGGGCATTGTAACTTTTTTGGGGTTTTTTTGGTACACATTTCACTAAATCTACAATGGTTGAACCCATAGTTTTGGTTATCATAAAGCTTAGATTAAATGTCTTTATGCTCACTAAATGTACAGTTAATGATGAAAACATGATAAAAGACATAAAAATATCCATTGATGATCACTGACCTAACCAGAAATCTGACTTTCTACTTTTAAACTTAACACATGTCTAATATGGGTATTTCATGTAGTTCACATGATAGCTTAACAGAGCTATAGTCTAAATAAGTTTATAAATAACATTACTAAATAGTCGGCAAAGGCATTTTGTACTTTGTACAGAATGCCATGCCAAATAGCATGTGAATAATAGAAGACACCTGAGTTCTAAATTGATGTGAGATTGGTGCTGCAGAAGGCATAGTTTAGTGTTGATCCCAATAAGCTGAAAGCATTATGTCCCTTCCTGATAGGAAGAGATGCATCTTGTTTGGCAGGCCAGGAAGGGTCTATTATTTCTGACTCTGTATCACAGCAAAATGTATCATATTTAAATCTCAAATATTTGAAATTTTATTTCTCAAGCAAGCAAGCTTAGATGATAGTGCCTAACATTGAACCGGCCAAAAAAAATGCCTGTGATAAAGCAAAATGTCACGAAATCCATCATCATTAACTTGTGCGTAGGTGGAAAATCCTCAGGTCCTTACTCAACATATTTACACTTGCTTTTTCTACACTGTAAAAGAGCCATTTAATTGTTTTTCTTTGTCCCCACTTCCAGCCCCACTCTGGAGATACAAACAGATACAACAGATACAAACGAGACACAACAGATTAATGGGTGAAGACTGCTATTTGAAGACACATTGAGAACATAAGAATGTGCTGATTGGTAGCAAAAGGAAATGTGGAGAGATATAGAAACAGACATAGCTTGAACCATATTCCCAGCTGGGGCCATTTAGTGTTGGAGCAAACAGCCACTCTCTAATCAAACCCCACAATATTTCGTAGATCATTAATACATTATAGAAAATTATAATTTACATCCATGATAATTACCTTATATAAATTCGATGCCACAAAAATTACATTCAGTATATTCTGTACAAGAAGACAAAAAGTTCCTAATATATTTTAAGAAATATTTCCATATGAAATGCTTCAAATTTTGTCTTAGCTTTGATATTTAAAGGATAAACACTAAAATGACCAGAACGGTCAAACATTCACACACACACACAAAAAAAAGCATTCCCTGAACGCTCTAGACTGTTGCGGTTTTATTAAATATAATAGTTTTTGAAGAATAATACTGGTATGTCTGATCTGGTTGGTGTCCTCAATAGCTCCCTCTCCACCCACAAAGCCAAGGGCTTTCTGTAAGTGCAATTCTAATACATGTTCCAAAAAATACCTCTAAGCTCCATTTACTACTCACCCTTCCGAATCCACTAATTCTGGCTTGGGGTCCCCGGTCACTATCCTGTTGCTTTGCACCTGCTTTGTGCTTCAATTGCCTGTTTATTTCCTGGTTCTGGCTTTAGCCCTGGATAGAATTCACATATCCCATAGATCCGTGCCCTAGAGTAGCACTGTCTAAGAGAAATATAATGTAAGTCATTTATATAATTTCCAGTTTTCTAGAAGCTAAATTTCTTTATTTTTCCCCCATGTTTTTACTTTTTAAAGGTTTTATTTAAATTCCAGCTAGTTAACATACTGTGTAACATTAGTTTCAGCTGTACGATATAGTGATGTAACACTTCCATACAACACCTGGCGCTCATCACAAATGCACTCCTTAATCCCCATCATCTATTTAACCTGTTCCCGCACCTCTCCCCCAGCCACCTCTCCTCTGGTAACAAATTTGTTCTCTATAGTTAAAGTCTGTTTCTTGGTTTCCCTCTCCCTCTTTCTTCTCTCTAGAAGCCATATTCAAAAAGTCAAAGCAACAGAGACAATTTGAAAATACATGTATTTAACTCAATGTACTGCAATCATTGGAAAAATATTAATAAGGTTTTTTACTCTTTTTATTATACTCAGTCTGTTATCTTGTGTATATGTTGTACTTACAGCACATCTTATTTCAAGCTAGCTACATTTCAAGTGCTCAATCGATACATGTGGCTAGTGGCTACCATATTGGACAGTGCAACTCTAGAGCACTTGAGCCATAATCACCCCAACTGCCAGAACCCCCACCAGCTAAAGCTTCAGATTCCCTGATGGTCTCTGAACGTAGTTTGTGCAGTAGGCTACATTATTTGCTACAGACTTGGTGTATGTATTGGTTTGTAGCTAATAATAATATCATTTTAAACAACTTTATCCTTTATACTTTTGACACCAAAACACTTTTTTTAGAGAGTGAGAGAGCACACACGTGCACCTGAGTAGGGCAGAGGGAGAGGGAGAGAGAGAGAATCCTAAGCAGGCTTCACACCCAGGACAGAGCCTGACACAAGGCTTGATCTCACCACTGTGAGATCATGAGTTGAGCCAAAATCAGGAGTCCATCAAACAACTGAGCCACCCACGTGCCCCAACACCAAAATACTTTTAAATATTTTTTTCTTCCAGTTGAGACCCCCATAAACTATATAAGGTACACAAAGGAGGCATCAATATCCCCATTTTATAGATAAAAAAGCTGAGAATCAGAGGGATTAGTGGTCTATTTAAGGTTGTCCAACAAAGATAATATCTCAGTGAGAACTTTGTGATTTTTAATTTACAGCTCTTTCAATGACTACTTATTACTCCTTAAAACAATTTGATGATGAACCTATTTGTTGATTCTTGGATGCGAATTCCCAAATAATGCAGACATCTGGTCAGCAGTAGCCTAATTCATTCTCTTGAGCAATGATATCAAATATATATTGAAACATGCACAGTCGACCCATAGACATCAAGGCTAATAGAAGAAAGTCTGCATGAAATATGCGGGAAAGATGTTTTTTCTTCATGTATAAGCAGAACTAACACTTGGGCAATGATTAAATCACATTGAGAAACCTCAAAGACACATATAAAAGGAAATTCTTTGAGGGGTTTGCTTCTTGTTTATTTTTTAGAAATGAAGTGATCTAAAAAAGAGAGGACAAGCTCATTCAGTTATAGCTTTCATATAATTACCACAAACTCTAATGCAAATTAGACTGTAGGTCTGCTCAATGTACATTTCTGTGCTTGCCAAATTATGTTTGGCAGTGTGGTCAAGCAAGAACAGATGCACACTGGGCCGAGTTTTCTTGGGCTGTTCAATAATTAGGAGGACCATGTATTATAATAAACCACATCCCCTTGGCTAAGATTTGGATGCAAATTGCACACTAATTCACTTCCAAGTTTTTTGGAAGCTCACCAAGAGAGATGAAAATCAGGGAAATATACTGTTTACTTCAGGAAATTTGTTTTAAACTAAATATGGCTCATTTCTAAGAGGCGTTGGGGAACTCCATAAGAAATGTAACAATAGCTTTTTCAGGTTCCATTCAACAGGAATAAGAAAATGATAACAGGCTCCTTTGAAGAGTTTTTCCTCTGTTACCTGCCAGTTCTAACCATCTCTATGAACACACTGAGGGAGTCCTAAATGGAGGATAAACAGCAGCCTCTCATATCTGTAAAATATCCTGTTGCTCAAATGGAGGGTGAAATCAGTTCAGTGAGTGAGACTTTGTCAACATTTTCTGCAACTGACTGATAGGTAGCAGGTTGTCCCTTAGACCAGGAAGTGGGTGGGTGGAAACATTTTTTTCTGCAAAGCCAAAATAACCATTATAATAATAAAATCCCTTGCATGATTTCAACTAGTATTTCTTAGTAATCCAACAATTGCAAACACTATCTAGAATGGGATATTAAAAAAAAAAAGTGAGCGCTCAAAGACCGAAGCCTATGCCACATTCATTACATATCTTCATCAATTTACAGAAAGAAGCCAAAGCCTTCCAATGTCACTTTTATTCTTAGATGAAGTTACATCCTCTCATGTTGTTAAGAAGACCTGCATGTTTGTTCCCAGTCTCTTTCTCCAAATTCCATTGTATTTATTTATTTTTACTATTTGTTTGAGTTCAGTATTAACTCCATCACTGACCTGGATCTATGTATGTCAACTGTGATAGACATAAAAATACACTACCTGCATCCGCATTCCAGGCAGGGTTTGTTGCCCAGCTTTGGGAAGTGCAGCAAGCAGACATTCTCCAACACTCAGCTCTTTCAGGATCTGCCTCAGTGGCAGATAGCCTCTTCACATGAGGTTCTGCTCAATGAAAGTGATCTACATCTAATGCCTGAGCCATTGGGTAGAGCTCCCTTCAGAGATCTATTATGATCACCTTTCTTTTATCCATGCTAATCCCCAATAAACACCCTAACTTCCATCTCATCATCTGCTTCCAGAAAATACAGCCTATAGTCGAGCTTCTTTCAGTGTCCTTCTACCCAACCTGGATCTATGACATGAATGCTAGGACTTGATCATGTTCTCCAGTTAGACCAGACACTCCAGCCTCTCAGCATCCCCTTCAGGATTCATTAAATCACTCCTTTCAGGAGAGTCTCCAACACTTACTTACTTACTTTCTTTCTTTCTTTCTTTCTTTCTTTCTTTCTTTCTTTCTTTTCTTTTCTTTTTTTGTCCCCCAGAATTTTCTGACTTGATCCAATGAGTTACTCGATATCATTCTTCAGATTGATATCTATAGCAATGCTAAGTACAGACTACAGTAGTATATTCATAATAGCAGTGAATAACCACTCTTTTTTAAGTTTGTACTTTTAGATAACTGTAGATTCACATGCAGTTTCAAGGAATAATACAGCAAGATCCCCAAAATCCTTCAGCCAGTTTCACTCAATGATAATATCTTGCATAACTATAGCATAACATCACAACCAGGAAATTGATACTGATTAAATCCAATGATCTATTTCAGATTTTACTAGTTTTACATGCCCTCATTTGTGTCGATGTGTGTATGTAATTTTCATACATACAATTTTATCATATGTGTAGATTGGTCTGACCACCACAACAGTCAGGACACAGAAGAGTTCCATCACTAGGCTTGTTGGTGCTACCCTTTATAACCACAGTGCACCATCCCTCCCAACTCCCTTCCCTAACCCCTGGAAACAGCTCATGTTTTCCATTTCTATCATTTTGCCATTTCAAAACTGTTATATAAATGAAACCATACAGCATATAACCTTTTGAGAGTGGTCTTTTTCACTCAGCATAATTCCATTGAAATCCATGAAAGGATGTATCAATAGTTCTCTTTTCATTGCTGAGTAGTGTCTCATAGGAAGTATGGACCACAGTTTATTTAACCATTAATCCATTGAAGAACATTTGGGTTATTTCTAGTTTTTAACTATTAAGATAAAGATGCTTTGAATATTCATGTATAGGTTTTTGTGTGAATGTACATTTTCATATCTCTAGGGATAAATGACAGAATGCATTTGCTGAATCATTTGTTAAATACATGCTTAGCTTTCTAAGAAATTGCCACACTCTTTAGCAGAGTGGCTATACCATTAAAATCTGCACTATCAATGTGCGAGTGAACCAGTTTCTCAACACCATCACCAGGATTTTGTGTTATCTTTTTTTTTTTAATTTTAGCCATTCTGATAGGGGTGCATGAGACTGCACTGTGGTTTGAATGTGCCCTTTCAAATTGCCAAGAATGTTGAATATCTTTTCAGGTACTTATTTCCCATATGTTTATCATCCTCAGTGGAATATTTCTTGCTGTCTTTTGCCCATTTTGTAATGGGATTATTTGCTGTATTATAACTGGGCTTTGAACGTACTTAATAGATTCTAGACACAAGTTCCTTGTCAATACACGATCCACAAATATTTCCTCCTACTCTGTAGTTTGTTTTTTCATCTTCCTAAGTATTTTATTTTTAAGTAGGCTTTGTGACCAGCACAGAGCCCAACATGGGGTTTGAACTCACAACCATGAGATCAACACCTAAGCTGAGATTGAGTCAGATGCCCAACCAACTAAGCCATACAAGGGCTCCTGTCTTTTCATCTTCTTAACACAGTCTTTGGCATAGCAGAAGTTTTAAATTTTGATAAGGTCAAATTTATCAATTTTTATTTTTATGGATTGTGCTTTTGGTGTCAAGTCTTAGTAATGAGTTTTTTATTGTAATTTTTTTTTCATTTTGAATTTTTAACAAGCATTTTTATTTTATTTCTTGGAAAGAAATTCACATGGTAAAAATAAATCCAAACAGTCCAGGAAGGTATAAAATCAACAATGAATGTGTTTTCAAGAAACATCTACACATTATTTTTAAAATCAAACAGCAGCAAGCTTTTAAATTAATTAAGACAAACTTTTAATTAAGAAAGACAACCAGGTTGTGTAATAGTGAATATAATCACATATTTATTATACAGTATTTTCAGATGATCTATTTCTTCTCAATTCAATGAGATTCATCGTTAATTTATGAATGGGGATAGCTCACATTACATTCAATATTTATTCACTTATTTGTTCAACCAATATTTTGGACAATGTTTGAACTGAACTGCATACTTGACCTGACCTATCACTCACTTTCATTCAAAAACCCTCAATGTCGTAGTTATACAATGATATTCAGTAGCATTTCTTCTATATTCTTCTACATGGTACCATAAGTTGCCAGGAGATGTATAGTTATAAACTTTCAATTTCATTCCAAATCAGCTCTTAATTTGTTAAAGATAAAGGTGTGATATCTGTGTTTTGTGGTGGGAAAACATCAGTAGTAAGGTGTCTGATGATAGAAAAATTGCCACAAAGACAATTAATATGCTTTGTTTTTAAGAAACATTTCAAATAAAAAATAATTATTGATAGCACCAAGCAATTTAGTTGAGGCAAAGTTGAGAAGATATCACAGCTTCCAGGAAAGCCTTAATGTTAATCAGACAATAGAATAAAATATAAAATTGAGTACACATGAACATAAATACACAATGGCAGAAAATTTTAAATTATTTGTAGACACATATGGATTCCAAATCAGTTGTAATCACTCAAGAACAAATGGAGACATCATTATGAGTAAATCAATAAAACCATAACAACTGTTTTTAAAATTGAGTGAAACTAGATTGTGCAAGGGTAAACAAATGATGTGCAGAATACTTTGATATTAACTATAATGCCATATTAAATAGTAAATTCAAATCAGCATTCTTAGGTAAAATAATGTTAAAATAATATTTAATTACATGTTTTCTAGGAACCTCAAACTGTTTTTGCAAACAAATTAATGTTGTAAAGGAAAATACCTCAAGAAGTTTCTGCAAGTTAATAGAACAATAATATGTAAATCTGACACCTGTGAAGTGGACACATTTTTTATATTAAATATAATTTATTGTCAAATTGTTTTCCATGCAACACCCAGTGCTCATCCCAACCGCTGCCCTCCTCAATGCCCATCACCCACTTTCCCTTCTCTCCCATCCCCCATCAAACCTCAGTTTGTTCTCAGTATTTAAGAGTGTCTTATGGTTTGCCTCCCTCTCTGTAACCTACCCCCCTTCCTCTCCCCCATGGTCCTCTGTTAAGTTTCTCAAGATCCACATATGAGTGAAAACATATGGTATCTGCCTTTCTCTGCCTGACTTATTTTGAAGTGGACACATTTAACCATACAGCCTGGAGAAACAGAAAACAACCAGTCAGCAGAGACTGATAGAGAGATGCAGAGATAAGAGATAGAAAAAGAAAGCATCACCTGGGTTGCTGAATATGATCAATTCCTTATACTCAAATCTTGGTTGTATTCTCGCCCTGAGTTGTGTGATAGGATCTTCTATTTTTACTATAAATTTCTTTTTTTCTTTTTTTTTCTGCATTTAGAACATAGGTCCAGCCATGATGAAGTAAAAAGTACCAGATTTGCCTTATATCCTTAAAAAATTTTGAAAACAGACAAAAGAGGGGCACCTGTGTGGCTCATCCAGTTGAGCATCCAACTTTTCATTTTTGGGCTCAGGTCATGATCCCAGGGTCATGGGATTGGGCCCATGTTGTGTTCTGCACTGAGCATGGAGCCTGCTTAGGATCTTCTCTCTCTCTCTCTCTCTATAAAAACAAAAAACAAACAGACCAAAGATCAAGATATGGAATAATAAAATGAATACTGGACAACAGGAAGCACTGGACAGTGATCCCTGGGAAAGCAGAAACAAATGATTTGATCCCTACAAAGGCCCAAGCTCACTACATGAGAAGATTTTCCAAGCCACAACATAAGGAGGAGAATCAAAAGAGAGACTGCAATTTTGCTGAGTTTCAGAGACAGAACACAGATTTTGGGGGTAAAAGTGGCTGAAACCTTGAAAGCAAAGTAACAAAGAGGAGAGAAGTCTGCTAGTAAGAGGAAGAATGCAGGAGAGGTGCTATAGAAGAGTTTCCCTTGAGTGTCTGGCTAGGTACTGATCTGCACATGAGTAGTGAGGCCAGGAAAGGAACCACTAGAAAGAGGCAGCTCAATTCTCAAAGGCTAAATTGGTCCAGAAATAGGATCTATTCTCACTAGCCAGAGTAAAAAGACCATCTAATACAGAGTATGTAGTAGAGTCCTCGGAAGTACTGTACTGTTCTGTTAGCAAATTAGTCTAGAATAAAGGGTATCTGAACCCTCACTAACAAACCTTGAAAGGAAGCCCCAAAGGATAATATTGGACCCATGTAACTTAACTTTATCCAAGAACAAAGCTCTCAAATATTTGAAATATTAGTCCCATAGGGCTCCTGGGTGACTCAGTCAGTTAAGCTTCCAACTTCAGCTCAGGTCATGATCTCATGGCTTGTGAGTTCAAGCCTGGTGTTGAACTCTGTGCTGACAGCTCAAAGCATGGATCTTGCTTCAGATTTTGCGTCTCCCTGTCTCCCTACTCATGCTCCGTCTCTCTTTCCTTCAAAATAAAATAAAATACAATAAAATAAACATTAAAAGAGAAAATTTTTAAATAAAAAATAAAAGAAAAAGAAAATATTACTCCCTTCAAAAATCCAGAAAACAACCTAAAATTCACATGTGTTAGCATTCAACCAAAAATGGCCAAATGTGCAAAGAAGTGGGAAAGTATGATGCAAATCCAAGAGAAAAATCAATGATTAGAACCATACTCAAATAGGGGCACCTGGGTGGCTCAGTTGATTGAGCATCCGACTTTGACTCAGGTCATGATCTTGTGGTTTGTGGGTTTGAGCCCTGGGGCCTGCTTCAAATTCTGTGTCTCCCTTTCTCTCTGCACCTCCCCTGCTTGCACTCTGTATCTCTCTGTCTCTCAAAAATAAATAAATGTTAAAAAAAATAAAAAATAAAATAAAAGAACCACACTTAAATATGTTGATAGTATATATTAAGTTAAAATCTAGATAATCCATATCTAGATTTGGATACTCTAGATATCTAGATTTAGATATTTAGATATCTAGATCTAAAAAAGAAGGTATGGGAAACCTGAAATTTTGGGAAGTGGAAAATAAAAAACAAAAACTGTACCTCTAAGGCTGAAAAATAAAATATATGAAATAAAAATCATGCCAAATAGTATTAAAAACAGAATAAACTTTACAGAAGGGGAAATAAGTGAGTTTATAAATACAGTAATATAACTATACAAAATGAAATACATAGGAAAAAAAGAGTAAAATAAAAACAAAAAGGCCATCAGTGGGTTGTGGGAAGATAACAATAAGCCTAACATAAGGATAACTGAAGACCCAGAAAGGTAGGGGGTAGAAAAATATTTGAAATAATAATCACCTTATATTCCAAATTTGATAAAATACAGAAATCCTTAAATCCAACAAGTTCACCACAACTCATGCAGAAGACACAAGAAGAAAACTGTGCAAAGGCATATCACAATAAAATTAACATAAACTAGGGAGTTGAGGGAGAAGCCCTGAAAGCAGCAAGACTAAAAATGGCACATTATGAACAATAACAAAAAATAATGAAGTAGACTTTTCAAGAAACCACGCAAGCGAGAAGACAATGGAACAACATCTTTAAAGCACAAAAGGAAAAGAACTGCCAACCTAGAATTCTATACCCAGAAAAAATATCTTTTTGAAAATGAGAGTCAAAGTAAATTTATTTTGGTTTACAAAAATCGAGAGAATTCATCCCCAGCGGACTAGAGCTATGGAACACACTAAAGAAAGTTCTTCAGGGAGAAGTAAAGTAAACGTAGATAGAAATGTAGATCTACTCAAAGAAATGAAGATCACAGGAAAGGTTAAGTTGTGATAAAGTATCAAAGGCATTTTTTTTTCATTTCTTATCTCCTTAGAGCAAAAGCAATAACCATACGTTATGTGGCTTGTAGATTTGTAAGTAAAATTGACTACAAAAATAGCACAAGCTGAGGAAGGTCAAAATGGAAAAACAAGGTTAGTAAGTTTCTTATGTGATAATATATTATTTGAAGACAGACTGTGATAATAAAACTATGTAATGTAAAGTCTACATCAACAGAATAGAAAATAAAGAAGTATAGCTAATATGTTAACAATGGAGATAAAATAGAATTATTAAAAAAAAACTAATCT
This sequence comes from Prionailurus viverrinus, assembly GCF_022837055.1. NCBI lineage: Eukaryota > Metazoa > Chordata > Mammalia > Carnivora > Felidae > Prionailurus > Prionailurus viverrinus. The sequence goes on from NC_062566.1 coordinate 62,690,056, forward strand.
GACAAGAAAAAGCAACAGAGAAAAAAGAAGTAAGAAAAGAAAAAAGAACAAAGAACAGAAAGGACAAATAAAGCCTAAATAGCAAGATGGTAGATTTAAACCTGACTACATCAATATTCACATAACAGTTTATACTCCTGCAATACAATAGTTTGGTGATGGAAACATTCATTATGTGACTGTAGTAATAGTTTCATGGGTGCATATATAAGTCAAAAATGATCAAATTATATATTTAAATATGTACAGTTTTATTGTACTTCAATTATGCCTGAATAAATTTGTAAAATAAATAACCAAAAAAGATAGAAAAAGAAAGAAAATAGTAGAATTTAAAATAGTCTCAAAAATATGAAATACTTAGAAATAAATTTCCAAATATTTCAAGTTAAAGGTATATATATTGTTAAATTACATAAAACATAAACAATGCTAATCTCTATCTTGTATTAAAGAAACACACCTGACATATAAATATACAATATGTTAAAAGTAAATTGATACCAAAAGATATACGCTGTGAAAACAATAGTCAAAAGGAAGCAGAAGTGGCTATACAAGTATTAGACAAAATAGTTTTCAGAAAAATGAATATTTCCAGAGAGAGTAAATTCATAATGATGATGGGGTAAATTTTTTTAAGAGGCATCAAATCTCCTAAATGTGTTTGTACTTATTATCAGAGATTCAAAATACATGTAGATTAACATGAGAAAACTAAAGGCAGAATTAGACAAATCCATAATTATAATTAGATATTTCAATATCCCACTCTTAATAATCAACAAAGAAACTAGAGAGAATATCAGTGTGTCTATTTAAGACTTGAACAACACTACCAACCAACTTGACCAAATACATATTTATAGAATTCTGTCAAGCAATAGTAAAATGCATATTCTTTTCAAGTGCATGTGAACTATTTATAGAGATAGACGATTTGGGGTCTTAAAACAAGACTCAATAAAATTTAAAATACTGAACACATACATGGTATGTTCTCTTATCACACTGATTTAAATTAGAAATCAATTTCCTTAAATGATATCTGGGAAATCTTCAAATATTTTAAGTTAAGTGACACACAGCCAAATAACTTGTAGGCCACAGAAGAAATCACAAAGTTAATTTTAAAATACTTTAACTGTATGAAAATGGAAATACAGTACAACAAGATATGTAAAATGCAGTGCCTGGGGGATAGCATTAAATACTTATGTAAGGGAGAAAAAAGGAAGATATCCAATCAATGATCTAAGCTTCCACTTTACAAATTAGAAAAAAAGGAAACAAACTGAAGTAGCAGAAGAAAAGATATAATAAAGATTAGAGCAAAAGTCAATAAAATATGAAACATAAAAACACTAGAGAAAATCAAGAAAATCAAAAACTGCTTCTTTGAAAAGAGAAAAAAATTGACAAACATAGTTATACTAATAATGAAGAAAAAAGAAGACACAAATTACCAACACCATGAATAAGAAATAAGACATCATTACTGATTCTATGGGCATTAAAAGACTAATAAGGTAATCCTATGAAAATTATATTCCAATAACTAAAATAAAATGGGCAATTTCTTAAATGACATGAACTACCAAAATCCACTAAAGTAGAAATACATTAAGTTGAATGTTCCTATTATATTAGAGAAAATGAGTTTCTAACTTTAAAAGGTCCTACAATGAAAACTTCAGGCCCAGATGGCTTTAGTGGTGAATTTTATCAAACATTTAAAAGGAAATACAGCCAATTCTACACAAGATCTACCCAACAGTAGAAGAGAAGAGAATTCTTTTTGATTCATATGAGTCCATCATTAGCTTTGTATGAAAAAGCAGAAAAACAAGTTATAAGAATATCCACTTTTACCACTTTTATTCAATCTTATAGTGGAGATCCTGGCCAGGGCAATAAGGCAAGAAAAAGAAAAAAAAGGCATGAAAATTGAAAAAGTAGTAAAGCTGTCTATACATATTTTTTAATGTTTATTTATTTCTGAGAGAGAGAGAGAGAGAGAGAGAAAACATGAGTGGAGGAGGGGCAAAAAGAGAGGGAGACACAGAATCGGAAGCAGGCTCCATGTTCTGAGCTGTTAGCACAGAGCCTGATGCAGGGCTCAAACCCACGAACTGTGAGATCATGACCTGAGCTGAAGTCCAACGCTCAACTGACTGAGCCACCCAGGTGCCCCAAATACTGTCTACATTTATAGACAACATGATCACCTTTATTGAAAAACCCTAAGGGATCTTTAAAAAAAAAAAAAAAGCAATGACACTATTAAGTGAGTGTAACAAAGCCACAGAATACAAAGTGAAATCAACTGCATTTCTATACACTAGCAAATGCAAAAAGCAATTGTATTTCTATATATTATCATTGAACAATCAGAATCTGAAATCACAAAAATATGGTTAGGCAGTTTCCTTAAAAATTGAACATTCACATGCTATACCAACCAAGCCATTCCATTTCTAAGTATTTACTCAAGAGAAACAAAAGCATATGTCCATACAGAGACTCATACACAAATGTTTATCACAGCTTTATTTGTAATCACCATAAATTGGAAACAACCCAATGTCCATCAATGGGTGAAGAGAGAAATAAATCCTGGTGTATTCATACAATAGAACAGTATTCAGCAATAAAATGAAACAATTATTCATGCATGCAATAACATGGATGAATCTTGAAATCATTATGTTTTGTAAAAGAAGCCAAGAATAAAAGTAATACTGGACGATTTGATTTACATAAAATTCTAGAGCATATAAGCTAATTTATTATAACAGAAGGCAGGTTAACAGATATCTGGGGCCAGAGGTGTAGGAAAGGATCAACTGCAAAGGCATGAAGAAACTTTGAAGAATGAGGAAAATGTCCTTTGTTTTGATTGTGATGATAGTGTCATGAGTATATAAATAAGTCAAAACTGATCAAATTGTATACACTACATATGGGCAGTGGGTTGTTCTTCAATTTTATCTCAATGAATTTGTGGATATAAATAACTGAAGGAAATAAAAAGTAAAGAAAAATAATTTAAAATAGCATGTAAAGTATGAAATATGAAAGGGATAAATTTAAAATATGTGTGAAACCTTTATGCTGAAAACTATAAAATATTATTTAAAAACATTAAAGATGTCTTAAATAAATACTTATATACTATGCTCATGGATTGAAAGCATCAATACTGTTAAAATGTCAGTTCTCAAAATAGTTTCAATACAATCCAAAACCAAACAGATTCTTTTTCAGAAATTAATAAATTGATTGTAAAATGTATAGGTGGGGGTGCATTTACACAAATGCAGGAATGTAAAATGTATAGGCCACTTGGGTGGCCTAGTCAGTTGAGAGTCTGACTCTTGATTTTGGTTCAGGTCATGATCTCATGGTTGTGAGACTGAGCCCTGCATTGGGGCTATGCACTAGGTGTGGTGCCTGCTTAAGATTCTCTCTCTCTCTATCCCTCTTTCCCTCTCTCTCTCTCTCTCTTTCTCTCAAAAAAAATACTAATAAAATAAATAAGAAATAAAAGGTATAGGTATAGGGAACTAGAATGTCCAAAATAATTTTGAAACCAAAGGAAAAAGTCACAGGACTTACACTACTGATCTTAAGACTTACAATAAAGCTACAATAGCCAAGGTATTAGTATTAAAATTAATAGATCAATGGAAAAGAAGCCCAGAAATGGACCAACACATATATGCTCTGTTGATATTTGATAAAAGTGCCAAGGCAATTCAATGTATAAAATTGATCTCCAAAGTACTGGCACAATATTCACAGGCAAAAAAAAAAAAAAAAAAAAAAAAAAAAAGCAAAGAACAACTCTGGATCTTTACCTGTATATACCAAACTTAACTCAAAATGGATCATAGACCCAAATTTAAAAGCTAAAACTATAAAACCAATAGAAGAAAATGTTATTCACTTTACATCAGGCAAAATTTCCTAAGACTCAAAAATTACAGACTATAAAAAAATTGAAAAATGATACTTCATCAAACTAAAAAGTTCCTCCTCAAAAGACAATGTTAAAAAATGTAAGAGTATGCTTATGTCTTACTCCAGATCTATGAAGTCGGTATCTCCAGATGTGGTTCCATGTCATTTGAACCATGACTAATGAGAATTACTGCTTTACATTCTTAAAAACAAAAACTTGAGAATTTCAATATACTATATTGGTAAGCTTCGCATAGGACCAAAGAAGACCCATATGGAGAAAAAGAAGATATGTATTTTCTAAAGAAAATAAGGAAATTTGACTCAGAGAAGGTTACGGGATTGATTAATATATTGTTCCGCAAGTGTACAAATGATCTCTATGCAGTGATCTTCACACAAATGCAGGAATTTAAAAGAATGGAAAAATGAAATATGAAAAATTTAAGCTGAAAATAAAAACTAGTTTCTGACAGTTGGTTTCCAAGCAAGGTTGTGGAATCTTCTCAAACATTCATTAAGATAAATTATCACTCAGTATTTAAAATGATCCTAACCCCTAGAAGATAATCTAGGAAATTTAAGTTTCTCTCTGAGGGAACTAGACACAAGGGGGCCACTCTCTGAAGGTAAAAATAGTGACCTCAACGTTCATTTGCCCAGAAGTGTCCATTCTCAAGTTGGGAGTCAAGAATATCCCAACACAAACACAATCTATATCCTCTGCCCACTTGTTAAATTGTACTCTGTTAATGTACTATTGAAAAACTACAATAGTTTTCTCTTTGTTGGCTTACTTACAAGCAAAGAGTAGTCAGTAAGGAAGGAGATGAGGAAAGTTTTTAAACTTTTGAATTTATGTGTATCAGAAATAAGATCCAGCAGGTCCCAAGAATATGCTCCATGTCTGTCTGCTTAGTCTGGAAAACAGTTTTCACACATACGTTAAAATCTAGATAATAATCCACCCCAGAAACTAGTGTAAGCAAGAACAAAATAGGTGAGGTTTTGTTTATACTGTATATCCTGATTTCCCCCAACTGAATGTTAGAAATCAGGGTGTATGTGTCTGAAGGAGTATCACAAAGCAGGCACTCTAGAAATGATTATTTTGCTATCACAAAAGTAATGCATGCTTATTTTAGAAAATAGAGCTGAACACACACAAAAATAAAATAAAAAAGCAAAGAAAAATTATTCATAGTTCTGCCACCCAGAGTTAATTATAATTAATACTTGGATATCAACCATTGATACACTAACCCACCCATAACAACAAAATGAAAGCAAGAAGTGAATAATTTTTGAGATCTTGAGAAGTACATTCTTCAGTTAACATATGGATGACTCTGCTGTTCCAGCTATTATGTCAAAAAGAGTTCACTTCCACCAAATTGCGATGTTGAGAGTTTGGTAACCTCATTTACCTAATTGCAACACCCAGAAGTTAATTGTGTCTCCCTTGCTTGTCACCTTGCATTCTAAACAGAGGAACACCATTTTTTAATGGAAATGTCTTACTTTTTCTTTATCCCCAGTTCTTTCCATTGGAAACTATTGCTTCCCACTTAGTTGAAAAATGAATATTATCCGCAGAGATTAAAGATCAAAATTTACCTTCCTTATAAAAATATAAATTTCTTCTCTACTTTTCCTTGGGTCCTTGTCCCTAAAGTGTAGCAGTAATAACTCCCATATTAAAAAAAAGAATACCATACAAACAGGAACTATTATTGTTGCTCATTCTTGCTGTCCTTTTTCCACAACCACAGGGAGCCAAATTACTAATTCTTTATTGGATTTGTCATTGGAAATGGTGCCAACATGGAATTGGAATGAGAAAACAATTGGTCTTCCTAAGTAGAACATAGAGCACAAATCTTTGAATCAGTTCTAATAATTAAAGCATCTTGTGAAGGGCTTCGATGACAGGATAAACTCATCTGTCCCTAGTGTAAGACCCATATCAATTACACTGGGCATAAGGAGGATGGTACACAACAAAGGGAATTAAAATACAGAGGCTGACAGTCCAGACAAAGCCTGACTTTGGTCAAAGGCAGCCTCTCCAAGTGTTATCTATCTTTAAGCCAAGTGCTTTTAAATAAGTTTAAATACCAATAGGGGGTTAATTTGAGACCAATTTGATTTTATTTCTGAATTAATGGTTTTTAAATCTGCTTTTATAATTTCTGCTTATCAAGGATTGCCCTTCTGGTATAAAAACTGAGCCAAGACTCAGTTATCAAATTACTATGAAGGGTTCTGTTAATTAGATAGTTTATCTGTGATGAGTTGTTGACACTGAGATGATGTGTGTTAAATAATTTTAAAATATTCTGTGGGGCACTAACTTGGTGGCTCAAAGCATTGCTTATCCATTTTTCAGACCCTGCTTGAAGTTAAACTAGAAGCTCTTAGTAAAAATTAATATGATGGTGTCATACATTTCTTAACTATAGAATCATTCATATCTTAAAAGTATACATATGAGAGAATAAATCTCCTGGCACACTTTATTAAGCTCCTCTAGACCATTCTAACTAATTCAGCCTCTTTCACATGCTGGTTGGTCTTTAACTGCTCAGTATAGACTGCCAGGAAATTCATCACCGCTGTTATTAAACACAATTCTCAGGATTTGCTCTTTTCATAGTGTTTCTTTTAAAAGCTTTTTTGGTGATTTTTCCTCTGGCTTCTCTTTCTACCTCCAAATCAGGCAACCCAAGAGAAATCTCAGAAACTGAAATATTTTTTTCCCATGTAGGTAAATTAAAGCTCCAGCTGTTAAGGGTTTTTCTTTCTATCTGTCAATTTCCTTTTTCTAGTTATAGTCTGTGACGGCAGAGGCCAAGAACAGTCCACAGGGAATGGCTTGGAGCCTTACAACAAGCTGGTATCTTTGCATTTTCTAGAGGAAAAAACATTGAACATTGGACACAAGTCTTTAACAGCAGGACAGCTGCTAATTAATTAACCTATAATTGTTAAAAGCACAAATCATTCTTTATTATCTCTGCAATTGCATTTTAAGCTCCTGTTAAATGTTGATTTTATTTACAACTTTGGTATTGTTTTTTTTTTCTTTTTTTAATTTTGCTATTTTCTTTCCTCACTAATTCTCTAAGACACATGGTACAGCAGAATAACTGAGTCTCAGAATCTGGGGTCTTCAGTCTTCCTAGTTTTTTATTTTAATTAATAGCTATGATGTGTTCAGCCAGTATACACACGGGTCAGAAAAAGATATGGCTCTTTCAAGGTAGTAAAGTTCACTGTGAGTCACTAAACTCATATGAACCCCGAGTTCAGATTCCAGTGTTACCACTACTTGTGTGGTCTTAGGCAAGTGGACTCTGTTAGTCATGATTTTATATTTATAAAATAAGGAGACTGGAATCCACAAATACCCTTTCCAGCTCTAATATTCCATGATTCATTTTATCAGAGGAACTTATTATTGCGAAGGAACAAAAATGGAGTTCACATGAAGCAAGCATGCATTCTAAACTGGTTTTGTTCAGTTTCTTCAAAGGAGGTTTCAAAGAAAATTATCAACAAAGAAAGAAGAACATTGGGTATCAGGTAAAAGGAACAAACATGGGTGAAGGAGGGGGATCAGGTTCCAGTTACAATTGTGCCATTAATAACTTAACCGTGAACAAATTATGGGATTGAAACTTCTGAGGCCAATGACTGAACTCCAAATTGAAGAGATTTGTCTTAATCATCTTTGAGTCCTGTTCAGTACAAAAATTCTATGATTCTAAAAAAAAGCCCAAGAGCCATGGAGGAGGATATCTGGAAATATTCAAACAATTATTGACAATGAACTCCGCTCTTTTGCTCCTGGTTGGAGAATGTTGTTTAAAAACATGCTGTCTCAGACCATCAATGCCAAAGTAAAAACATTCCCTTGGGGACCTGAAACAAATGCTATAACTAAGGGTAACCTTCTAAATCTGTAACATCTTAGTTATCATGATGGCAATCTCTCAGGTACACATATATTTTGCTAAAAGGCTGGGGTGCATGAGTATTGCAAGCTTGTAGTATATATATATATATATATATATATATATATATATATATATGAGTATTGCAAGCTTGTAGTATATAGTATGCATGTGTATATATATATACACATATATATGTATATATAAAATCACTAATATTTTTCAAGCTCTATTCCAATTATGAAATCTGAAAGAAACAACTTGGGGGTAAATTCCAAACTAAAGGTAGTAGGAAGGATGGTTTCCATATTTTAATGATCTATCAACTGAAAAGTATAAAAGGTGTAGGATATTTTTGTCTTGAAACATCAAGTACTGGACACTGCCTGAAAGCAGATGGTGTAATCCATTCCAAAGAGTCAATTCTCCTGCCTTTCTTTTTTCTCTTCTTTATTTATGCTTGCCTCCTTGGGACTCAGTCAGATGCTTTTCCTTTTTCTTCAAGACACTGACTCTTCCCCTATTGACCCTGAGACCTCCATTTTTTGCAAGTCCTACTTAGGATAAGTAACATATTCCAATAGCCATTGCTTTGAACCACATTATAAAAAATGGAGATGCTGTTTCCGATTCTTCATGGACCTGGACCAAACCCCTTTAACTAACCCCCTCTAGTCTCATATTTTGATTTCTTTTTTCTTTCTTTTTGATTGGTAAGATAATAATCGGCAACATTTGAATACACTTAAATATGCATTAATGATTATAATCCATTATACTTCGGTCATGGAAGTCATAGCAAGAGCTATCTTTAATGAATAAATAAGAAATCTGTACTTCAAAATTTTATCCATAGAGGTCTTGAATCATAACAAACAACCAATTTCCCTTAGCTACCTACACAACTATCCCATTTTCCAAATGGAAACTGTAATAGAGACTAAGGGACTTTCCTTAGGCTGCACTCCAGGGTCAGGGAATAATTTCATTACTCAATGTAAGTAATTCATTTTAAATCTCCCAAACAAAAAATTTCCAATGTAAACCTCTAAAATATGCACAGCACTGACCAAGCATGGAAAAATTTTCAAAATATTCATGATGCGACAATCAGCCATTACCTAAACTAGGCTGTAATGCTAAAGAATATTTCCTCAAAACAGGCTCTCATATAATTTTCATGTTGTAATCACACTGTTTGATGCATAGTACAGACTCTCTCATTGTGTGTTGAATGGAAGATGGTTGGTTGGCTGTAGTGTTAAATAAAGTAGCAGCAAGAAGATGGGGAATTGAGTAGAATGAATATACAGAAATGCTATACAGAAATACTATACAGAAATACTATATACAGAAATACTATAAAGATAAAAATAAAAGAAGTTGATAATTGGGTGTGGAAAGTGTGATGAAGAAGGGGAAACTCAGAGGGATTTCCTGGTTTCTGACTTGGGTAACGAGATAATGTAATTCACTGAAATAGGAAACACGGAGAAGTGGGAAGCAGGTGAGTAAGTAGGCAATGAGTTCAATATTAGACGTGCTAAATCAAAAGCTCTGTGAACTTCAAGAGAGATTTATTCATTAAGAATTTGGATATATAGATTTGAGCTTAATAGAGATATTTTTTCCTTGGAGTTAATTATCAGATAAGTGATAACTGAAGTTGTATCCATAAATGAAATTACTTTGGGAATAAATGTAGAACAGAATATCCATGTCCAGTATATTTTTAAATGGTTAGGAACAGGGAGTCAATAAAAGGTTGCTCATTTTTTTTACTTTTCATGGATATTAAAAGTACATATTAGTGGCCATATACTATCATTATTTCATAGAAGGAGAAGATTTTTCAAGTATGGATGACATAATCTTAAAAAGAAGGATAATATAATAATATAAAATATTTACCATATCATCCCTTTTTAAAATTTTTTAAGTTTATTTACTTATTTTGAGAGAAAAGGTATGAGCAAGGGAAGGGCAGAGAGAGAGGGAGAGAGAGAGAATCTCAAGCAGGCTCTCTCAGTGTGGAGCCCAATGTAGGGCTCAAACTCATGACCATAAGATCATGACCTGACCCAAAATCAAGACTCAGATGTTCAACTGACTAAACCATCCAGGCTCCCAACCATATCACCCTTTATCACAAAATGATACCATTTGGAGACCAGCGTTTGGGAAACACTGGTACCAGAGAACAGCGAAGACCAAGGTCAGATGTCCCACTTGAAGATATCATCTTCAAGTGTTCATCAGAGGAGAGGAGCCCACAAAGGAGCTTGCTTCTAATGGAGAAGCATGAAGTAAAGCTAGGAAAATGTGGTATTTAAAATGTGGTTGGGGCGCCTGGGTGGCGCAGTCGGTTAAGCGTCCGACTTCAGCCAGGTCACGATCTCGCGGTCCATGAGTTCGAGCCCCGCGTCGGGCTCTGGGCTGATGGCTCAGAGACTGGAGCCTGTTTCCGATTCTGTGTCTCCCTCTCTCTCTGCCCCTCCCCCGTTCATGCTCTGTCTCTCTCTGTCCCAAAAATAAATAAACGTTGAAAAAAATAAAAAATAAAATAAAATAAAATAAAATAAAATGTGGTATTTTAAATGTGGTATTTAAATGTGGTATTTAAAGCAAGGGAAACAAAATCTTTCAAGGAGTATATGGTCAAAAGTTCAGATATCACTAAAAGACCCAATAGGTTAATTAACAGATTACTGATGTCCTTCCTGAGTAAGAATAGCTTTATCTAAAAATGACATGATATGAGGACTTCAGCTCAGAGCCAATTCAGGCAATACAACATTTGGTTATGGCTCCTAAATTCAGGTCAATAAGCATTTGTTGAGCACCTAGCGGGCTCAAATCAATTTAAAAGATCCCCTAAGAGATTAAAATATTAACAAAAAATATTTTCTGTCCTTAAGAAACTTGTACTCTCGAAGAAAAGATGAAAAAATGAACATAAAAATCTATGGGATATCTCCAAAGAAAATATGCACATGGCTAACAATCACATGAAAAGATGCTCAACATCATTGTCATTTGGGAAATGCAAATCAAATCCACAATGAGATAATACTTCACATCCACTAGGATAGCTAGAATTAAAACACACACACCCTCAGAAAATAAAAAATGTTGATGAACATGTAAACTGGAGTCCTAAAACACTGTTAGTGGGAGCATAAAGTGGTACAGCTTCTATGGAAAACAGTTTGACATTTTCCCAAACCTAGTAATTACACTTCTGAGTATATGCCTAAGAGAAATGAAAACAGGTATTAAAACAAAAACATGTATTTGGAAGTTCATAGCAGCTAAAAAGTGCAAACAATGTCAAATGTCTGTCAAATGACAAATGAAGAAACAAAACGTGGTATAGCCATACAATGGAATATAATTCAGTCATAAAAAGTATTGATACATGCAAGCTATAACATGGATGAATCTTGAAAACATGTTGCTAACTGAAATAATCTGGACAAAAGGCCACATGTTGTATGGTGATTCCATTGAAATGAAATATCCAGAAGAGGCAAATCCATACATACAGAAAACAAGTTAGTGGTTTCCAGGGTGGGGGAATGACAGTTTAATGGGCACAGGGCTTTTTAGGGGGTGATGATGAAAATGTCTTGGAATTTGATAATCATTATGGTTGTAAATTTTGAATTTACTAAAAGCTACTAAATTACACACTTTAAAATGGATAAATGGTCAATTTTATGTTATATTAATTTTAACTCAAAGTAAAAGTCTATGGAATACAATGTAATGAGCCATAAGAAAATTGCCAAGCACCGGGAGAGTATAAAGGAAGACAGAGTGATCAGTGTACTAAAGAAGGTAATGGTGTTCGAGTTGAGCCTTAGAGACTAACTAGAAGAAGAATAGTATTGGAAGCAGAGAGAACTCTTTCAGTGGGACAAGGGCAGCAAAATATAAGTCATGTTCAGAGAGCAGTTGACACCCTCACTTAGTGGTCATAGGATAGGTGAAAACAGTAGTAAAAGAAAAAAAAACGGGGGTTCATGTAGTTTGGAAAATCAAGTCTGCTCTCTGTTCTCTTCCTCCAGGGCACATTTCCTCTTGCCAATGAGCAGTGACAAGACATTCTTTGAGGCAGTTCTGAAATGCAGATGCTTGAAATGATCCCCACAGTAAATGTCTGGATGTTCTTTCTATGCCCTTCCTCCTCATCTTTCTTTTTTTATCGTGAGCAGATTTAGGATAAACAAGACAATTAATCACATAAAGCTCTTGATGCAGTGAAAAAACTAGGTTCCTATCCTCCCACACAGGTTCTTTGCTGGGTATTAAATTCTTAAGCACTGGCAAGTAGCATCAGCCTCCCTGTTGTGTATAGTTTTGTTAGTTACAAAACCCAAAGTTAACATACTCATCATTTTCCTTCCCATGGTTTCAGAGTATAAATAGGCCAAGACATTTTAACCATCTACTTCATGTATTTAAGTCACAGCAGGGGATATAGACACCTTAAGTCCAGAAAACACTGGAGGGAATACAATATTTAAAAGCTATAGGCTTATGAGATGCATAGGATGGAAATTTAGCTCATAGTTAGAAAACACCTCATCAGTATACATGACACGCATCAATTTGAATGTTGCCTGAGAATGTCTCTAATCTTAAGCTGTTCTTTCTTCCTTACAGCACAAATTTCTAACACTTGGCCCTGCATCTCCATGATCATCATCATTAGAGTCATTGTCACTACATATCCATGAAAGATCTGCATGAGTGTAGACTAATTTGCCATTAGAATTTATATGAATGATATTATACCTCGGTGGCAGACAGACACTAAGGTGGCCGCCACGATCCTCATCTCCTGGTATTCACATCTTTGTGTAATCTCCCTCTCCAGAGCATTGGCAGGCCTTGTAATTGCTTCTAACCAATGGAATTTGACAAAGATGATGGGATATACATGATTACATGTATATGATTACCTGGTTGCATAGCATCACCTTTCTGGGGTCTCTCCCTCTATTGCTGACTTTGAAGAAACAAGCTGCCATGAATCCGATGGCTGTTTAGAAATGAATCTACCATCAACCTAAGTAGCATGGAAATAGATCCTTCCGCAGTCAAGCTCCTTGTGGTGAGAACCTAACCTTACCTAACACTGTGGTTGCAGTTTTTTGAGACCCTAAACAAAGGACCCAGCCAAGCCATGTTCTGACTCTTAGCCCATAGAATCTGTGGGAGATCATAAATGTGCATTGCTTTAAACCATTAAGTTTGTAATAATTTGTTATGTAGTATAGAAAGACAATCTCCAAGAAGTACATTGTTCAAACCAGATAAGGATATACACACAATTATTCAAACAATAAAATTAAGTAAGTAGAACTATGGGCTTTTTCACTCTCTGTGCAGGGAAGAAGGCATGAAACTTGATATTTTATTACCAATTAGAGAGGTTAGGCAGAGAAATGTTTGTAAGTTCTCAATGTTAAGGAGCCAAATAAGAGGGGTATCATATCGTGACATCCATCCAGGTCATTTAAGTATTAGGAAAGTCCCTACGGCCCTAATTCTCCTCAATCCAAGAACAGAAATTCATCCTTCTTCATTTTTGCCTGTGGCTTTAGGTTCTGGGTGTGTTTATATTCCTAAGAAGGAAGACATTTTAAACTATCATCAATCCTTTTCACATACAGGCATACCTCAGTGATATTGTGGGTGTGGTGCCAGACCACAGCAATAAAACAATACTGTAATAAAGTGAGTCAAATGAAAGTTTTGGTTTCTCAATGCATATAAAACTATGTTTGAAGGTCCCTACCTGTCTCAGTCAGTGGAGCGTGTAAATCTTGATCTTGGGTTGTGGGTTTGAGCCCCACATTGGGTGTAGACATTACTTTTGGGGGGAGGGGGACAGTCTTTTTTTTAAAATTTTTTTGATGCTTATTTATTTTTGATAAAGATAGAGACAGAACATGAGCAGGGGAGGGGCAGAGAGAGGGAGACACAGAATCTGAAGCAGGCTCCAGGCTCCGAACTGTCACCACAAAGCCCAACGCAGGGCTTGAACTCACGAACCATGAGATCATGACCTGAGCTGAAGTCGGACGCTTAACCGACTGAGCCACTCAGGTGCCCCAAGATTACTCTTAAAAAAGATAAAATCTCTTTTAAAAAATTATGTTTACACTATACTGTAGTCTATTAAGTGTGCAATAATAGCATTATGCATAAAAACATGTACATACCTTAATTAAAAATACAGTACTTTGTTCCCCCCAAATGTTAACCATCATCTAAGCTTTCAGTAAATTGTAATCTTTTTGCTGGCAGAGGGTCTTGCCTGAGTGTTGATGGCTGCTATCTGACCAGGGTGGTGGTTGCCAAAGGCTGGGGTGGCTGTGGCAATTTCTTACAATAAGACAACAATGAAGTTGGCTGGATTGATTGACTCTTCCTTTCACAGATGTTTTGTCTGCAGCCTGCAATGATGTTTGATAGCATTTTACCCAGAGCAGAATTTCTTTCCAAATTAAAGTCAGTACTCTCAAACCATGCGGCTGCCTTATCAACAAAGTTTATGTAACATTCTAAATGCTTTATTGTCATTTCAACAATCTTCACAGCGTCTTCACCACGAGTAGATTCCATCTTAAGAAACCACTTTCTTTGCTCATCTATTAGAAGTAACTCCTCATCCACTGAAACTCTATCATGAGATTGTGGCAATTGAGTCATGTCGTCAGGCTGCACTTGTGGTTCTCTACTTGCTCCCCTGAAGTATTGAATCCTCAAAGTCATCCAGGAGGATTGAAATCAACTTCCTGCAAATTCTTGTTAATGTTGACATTTTTACCTCTTCCCATGCATCATAAATGTTCTTAACAGCATCTAGAATAGTGAATCCTTTCCAAAAGATTTTTAATCTACTTTGCCCAGATCTACCAGGGTAGCTATATAGCTATGGTAGCTATAGCTTTAGGAAATATATTTCTTAAATAATAAGACTTAAAAGTAAAAATTACTGGGCACCTGGGTGGCTCAGTCGGTTAAGCGTCCGACTTGGGCTCAGGTCATGATCTCACAGCTTGTGGGTTCAAGCCCTGCCTTGGGCTCTGTGCTGACAGCTCAGAGCCTGGATCCTGTTTTGGATTCTGTGTCTCCCTCTCTCTCTGCCCCTCCCCTGCTCATGCTCTGTCTCTCACTCTCTCTCAAAACTAAACATTAAAAGGTAAAAAAAAAAAAAAAAAGTAAAAATTACTCCTTGATCCATGGGCTGCAGAGTGGATATTGTTAGCAGGTGTGGATGCAACATGAATCTCATTGTACAAGCCCATCAGAGCTCTTGGATGACCAGATACGTTATCAATGAGCGGTAATACTCTAAAAGAAATCCTTTTTTTCTGAGCAGTAGGTCTCAACAGTGGGCTTAAAATATTCAGCAAACCATGTTGTAAACAGATGTGCTGTCATTCAGGCTTTGTCGTTCCATTAATAAGCACAGGCAGAGTAGATTAAGCATAATTCTTTAAGGCCCTAGGATGTCTGGAACGGCAAATGAGCAGTGGCTTCAACTTAAAGTCACCAGCTGCATTACCTCCTAAAAGGGAGTCAGCTTGCCCTCTGAAACTTTGAAGCCAGGTATTGACTTCTTTCCAGCTGTGAAAGTACTAGATAGCATCTTCTTCCAGTAGAGGCTGTTTCATCCACACTGAAATGTGTATTATTATACTGTCATTTAGTATAGCTTCCTTCATTAATGATCTTTGCTAGTTATTCTGGGTGAATGCTGCAGGCTTCTACATCAGCACTTGCTGCTTCACCTTGTACTCTTATGTCATGGCAATAGTTTCGTTCCTCAAACCTCAGGAACCAATCTGTTAGTTTCCAACTTTTCTTCTACATCTTCTTCACCTCTTCTAGCCTTCATAGAATTGAAGAGAGTTAGGGCCTTACTCTAAAGTAGGCTTTGCCTTACAGAATTATTGTGGTTTCCCTGGTTTGATCTTCTATCCAGACCACTAAAACTTTCTCCATAGCAGCAGTAAGGCTGTTTTCATGTGTTCACTGGAGCAGCACCTTTCATTTCCTTCAAGAACGTTTCCTTTGCATTCCCCACTTAGCTGTGTGGTACAAGAAGCCTAGCTTTTGGCCTATCCCAGTTTTCTATGTGCCCTTCTCACTAAGCTTAATCATTTCTAGATTTTGATTTAAAGTGAGAGACATGTGACTCTTCTTTTTACTTGAACATTCAGAGGCCATTGTAGGGCTATTAACTGGCCTACTTTCAATATTTTGTGTCTCAGGGAATATGGAAGCCTGAGGAGAGATGGGAATGGCCAGTGAGTGGAGTTGCTAAGAACACGCACTTTTACTAAGTTTGCCATTTTGTATGGGGGCGGTTTGCAGTGCCTCCGAAACAATTACAATAGCGACATCAAAGATCACTGATCACGGATCTCCCTAGAAAATATAATAATAATGATGGCAATGTTTGAAATATAGCAGGAATGATCAATATGTGACACAGAGACACAAAGTGAATAACGCTGTTGGAAAACTGATGCCCACAGACTTGCTTGATTGCTTGATGCAGGGAACCACAAACCTCGAATCTGTAAAAACAAATAAACAAACAAACAAAACAAACAAAAACCACACACACAATATATGCAAAGTGCAATAAATTGAAGCACAGTAAGATGAGGTATGTCTGTATCTTGAATGAAAATTTATATGAGTGGAGAGAAGCATGAGAACTCTGTGAGGCCAGTTCTATCCTTTTAAGTCTCTGCCCTTAATCCAGGCAAACTTTCTAAGACCCTCATAAAAGCAACACCCCCAAGGATGCTCCAGGTTTTCAGGCCTGGATATTGAGCCATCCACTTCAACCTCCTCCCTTCCTCATTGTGTATCACTGGTTAACGTCTCTGCCTTCCAGTTGATGTGTTGATTGACTACTTTGTATTTTCTCCACCTCCAAGCACGACTCCACTGCAACTCTTATCTTTCCTTCCATTGATTCTGATCCTCCAAGGATGGATTTCTAGATAACACAACCTAGCACTTTCCCTGGCAACAGTGAACCATTCTTCTAGCCAGCATCTCACCTGGGCAAAGTCCATCCCTACAAACAAGATTGAGACAGGCATCTGAAAAGAGAGGGAAAAGGTGTTCAGGAAGAAGGAAAGACCATGAAACCAATTTTACCTAACAGAATTTTGCATAATGCTATTAAGTTATCTACATAAGCTGACATTCAAACTTACTTGAATTTGGTCATACTCCTCTCTACTGTCTAGGACTCAGTAGTGGTATCTGTGGAAATTAATGAGCATAGAAAATTCTCTCTTTCTCCTAATTACTTTCAACATTTATTAAATTATTGTATGTAACTTTTATTAATTATTGTATTCAAGTCACTTTGCAAAGTACTGTTAGTAACCCCAAAATGAATATATATTGTCTCTTTTGCTGAGTTGCAAGAGGGGAGAACATAATTTAAATAAGTACAGTGCAAGGCAGAAAAATAATGTTATGATAGAGTCAGAAGGAGACAAAAGGGAAAGATTATATAGACTGGAGTAATCAAGAAAGCGTGGAGAAAGGAGTTAAAACAGTAGGTCAGTGAGCCATTCCTTTCTCAAATACCATGGGGGTGATTCCAGAAAAAGGAAGTAGGGAGTGACTCGGTTTAATATCCTTGTAAATATGATAACTAGAATTCTTGGAAAATAGAGTAATGATGCAGCATGTCTCTGGCTTCAGAGTGCTTAGGGTAAACAAGTAAACACGCCTATACAACCTATGGGTTTATGATGCATAACTCTGCAGAATGTGACATAAGCCATACTACTCTCTGGAGCATGAGGCAGAGATGTTTCCTAACTTAAATGCTCCCCATTGTGTGAGGCAACCTCCAGTCCTCATTAGAGACCTCATCTATTATTCTGAGACAAAGAGCACATGTACACCGAAAAAAAAAAAAAAAAAAAAAAAAAAAAGGATGTGGGAAGTCATCTGGGATGTGCCAGCCTTCTCTCTGCACTGCCTGTACCTTTTGAGTGCTTATATTCTTAAAGTTGGTTGGAAAGCTTGATACCAGGTAAGATATCCGATTTATATGTATCTGATTTGACAATCTGATCATTAGTGTTAGCTCAGTCTTCAGGAAAAGGTAGAATTTGAAATGAGCTTATAGAGGTGTTTAGGATTTTAAAAGGCAGAAATGAAGCAGCTGATATTTTAAGCTGAGGAAAAAAAAAACAGGCACAGAGGTAAGAAAACAAGAAACCACAGGATATATTCGGGTCATAATACATGTCCTAGTTTGGCTATAGAGTATACAACATATCTAAGGGAACCATCATGGATGATAAAGCTTGAAAAGTAAGTTGAGGACTTAGAATTCCAGGCTGAGAACTTACACTTAATTCTGTAGGAAATGAGAAGCCACTAAAGGTTTTTTATGAAGAAAATAACAGAATCACAACATAGCTGCATGTAGCTTCCCAGCAGCTTCAAGCAGGTTGCTTTGGAGCAGGAAGAAATTACCAGATTGAAGCAGGAAAAGGCTTAGTTAAGTGATTCTCAAATGAGGTCCATGAACTCAGGTGGATCTACAGGTTCAAATGAAGTTTTTTTGAGGATTTTGTTATTGTTGTTATTTGTTTGCTTTTTTTTTCTTTTTTAACATTAAAAAATGTGTATTCATTTTGATGATAATTTTGAAATGCAATTCAGGATCAGCTAGATGAGCATATTATAATTGAATATTGCCACAAATTTCAGTGCTTATGCCTTCCTTCTGTTTATCATTGTGTTGGCACTAATTATAATTTAAATTGTCATGGACTAATAAGAAAAAAAATAAAAGGATCTTCAAATTTAAACATATTCATGCCAAGGAAAGGGCAATTTTTTTTTTTTTACTAATTTGAATGTTTAAAAAAAAGAAAGAAAGAAATGGGAGAGCTATGTTATCACAAAGTATCTGGCAGTACATACTGAACTTCAAAGACCTTGAATGAATATTTTCCTTTGCCTCTCCAGACTACTCTGTCTACCTTTCTCCACTGTGTTCTTTGCCTATAACCTTCATTCCCAGGCTTCTGTGCCCTCTGCCTTCTGGTTGGGGTCAGCAAATGGGAGTTGATAGCAGGAGGTTGAAGACTGGGAAGAGTAAGGTCAGAGTATTTATTTTGATGGCTTCCTCCCTGCTGGGTTCCTACAAATTGATTGTATCCTTCTAACAAAGAGCATAGCTTCTCTAAGTCATTCTGCTGGTGTAACTGTAGCCACACTCCAGGCTCTGATTATTGCTCCTTCATTTGCCTCTACAGTCTCACCTGTGACAATAGCTCTTCACTATTGCTATACTCAACCCTGTCTTTACCTTGTGTATTTCCTTTATTAAACCCTCTTCAAATACTCCTGAAATAAATGCCTTTCATTTTCTGCCATGATCTGTCTGATACAATGAATCTCAATGGTCATTACAATGTTTGTATTGCAAACATCAATTTGGTTTCAGCAAAGCAACATTATCTGTTACACTAAAAGAAATGTGTTACTCTGAATCTTACTGGTTTTATAGTTTCACTTGTATTTCATTTATAAATTTGGTTTTGTTTATAGTTGTATCTGAGCTTTAATCATAAGAAGCACACATCTAATTTATGTTTGTATATATTTAAGTAAATGAATAATTATACTCATAA
Organism: Prionailurus viverrinus; assembly: GCF_022837055.1. Classification (NCBI taxonomy): domain Eukaryota; kingdom Metazoa; phylum Chordata; class Mammalia; order Carnivora; family Felidae; genus Prionailurus; species Prionailurus viverrinus. The sequence goes on from NC_062566.1 coordinate 62,709,680, forward strand.
TGTCAATCAACATTAAGGAGGTCCTTGAATTCTATTCTCCTTTAAAAAAAAGGCCATATATCATTCGAATTTGAGAATCACTAGCCTAGCTTATTGCTTCCAACATAGCTTCCAAAACATCTCTAAAAAGCACATAAAAGTTGTCAGAGTGTGAAATGGACAATTGATAGTGAATGCATACTGAAAGCCAAGAACTTCATAAAGCCCATTATGACTCCAGAAGCCATGGCTGAAAACAATTGCACGTTCTCCCACCCCCAAAGGGCTCTAAGAAGGCCTGCATGAACCACTATGGCTTTTCATGTATGCTAATCTTTAAACTCCATATTGGAAAACTGTGTTCTGAAAGTCTTCTTACTTAAACTAGTAAGTTTATGCCTCAACATACCTCTCTTTGCCAAACATATAGCAAGTATGGAATGATTAAAAAAAAAACATACTTTTTAAAAAGCAAGCATCTCTGTAAACCAGAATTCATAGTGGTGGGTGAGTGGGGCTGAATCTCCTGGCTAGCTGGGCATCACACCCAGACTGGCAGCAGGTAGGTCAGCTGCAGAAGCATAAGGTACTCCAGGTGAAGAACCAGAGTCAGCTACCCTACTTGTAGCCAGAGGTTAGGGGAAACTTCTGATGATTACCGCCTGGGGCTAAAGAAGGCCTAGGGCTGAGGGCACTGGGAATGTAGAGACCAGCCTTATAATAAGAACTGAAACCTGCCTGCTAGCTTGGTGACTTGTCTTCAATACCTTAAATTTCAAAATAGGATAGGAACTTTAAACCATCATTTTATAACCTGGTTCTGGAATACAGGCTGGAGTAGGGGACAGAGAGGCATGTGGTAGATCAGTTAAGGCTAAATTATGTCGCAGTAACAAATAAACCCAAAATATCAGCAGATTTAGAAAATAAAGTTTTATTTCATGTTCACATCACAGTCTGTTGCAGGTCAGGTGGCTCTCCTAGGCAGCTGCCTTTCAACAGTGACTAGGCATCTGGGATGATTCTATCTAGTATCTCTGCCAATCCAGTGTTCTTTATATCCACTGATAAGCTACAAGACATGGCTATTCCACATATGCCCTTAACTTTCTTTTGGACTTAGGAGCAATACATGTTTCTACCATTCACAGCTCATTTGCCAGAACTAGTATCATAACCCCAAAGTAAATATAAGGAAGGCATACAATGAGGGGGGGGGGGAACTTGAATATATTCTGAGCAGGATCCATGTAGATGAGTCCTCAAATTTTCTAGAGAAGAAGGGAGTCAGTCAAAAGTGAAAGAGAGAATGAATAAGCTTTTATTCAAAGTAAACTTGTAAACAAATGTTTCCAAAGATATGAAGAATTCTACCTAAGAAAGGAACCATAAAATCAACAATCAGAACATGAATTTGCTTCATGGGAAATTAATTTTATAGAAAAGAGAGTTGGACTTCATAATAAGTATATTTTGTATGCTCATGGAGATAAGTGGGTTAATAACTTCTATTTAGAAATTAATTACAAAAAGAAGAAATCATTAATATCAAAGACGACCCATTAGAAATATAGCTGTTACAGGGCACGGGGTGGCTCAGTCAGTTGAGTGTCCAACTTCCGCTCAGGTCATGATCTCAAAGATTGTGAGTTTGAGCCCTACTTGGGGCTCTGTGCATATGCGCACACACACTTTCTCTGTCTCTCAAAAATAAATGAACATTAAAAAGTTAAAAATATATATAGCTGTCAAAATAAAAGATACAATGGGTAGATGAAACTAAATTAGATATAATTGAAGAAAGAATTAGCAATAGCAGAAAAAGGAGTAAAGAAGCCACTCAGGATTCCAGAGACAATGACATTTTTTAAACAGGAAGAGCAATTTTGAGATGTAAGACAAATTGAGAAACTCTCACATTCATCTAATAAAAATCCCAGAAGAATAAAATAGAGGTAATGGAAGGGAAGAAACATTTGAAGAGATATTTTCTGGGAATTTTCCAGAATTGAAGAAAAACATGAAATACAGAATGTACTCCAAATTATAAGAAAAAACTCCCACATCAAAACCCGTGGTAAGCTGTAAAGTATCAAAAAATTTTAAAAGACATCTTAAAATCTACTATAGAAAAGATTTTACATACAAAGGAATGAAACTAGACCAGCAAAGATATCTCATCTAAATCAACAGAAACCAGAAAACTATGGACCAATATCTTTAAAAGTTGAGGGGGAAAAAGATGTCAACTTCGAATTTTACATCTGCTTAAATTATAACTTCAGAATGAGGGCAAAAAAAAAAAGGAAAGAAATATATTATCAGACCTAGAGTTTGCCACACAGAGATTTTAAGCATAAATATTAAGGGATGAACTTCAGCAAAAAAGAGAAGTGAACCACAAAGAAACATACATGCTACAAAATGTGTGAGGACAAAAATCAGTAACATTTTAGTTCGGAAATATAACACTAGCCATTGAAAAGTAATGCTAACTAATAATTTATGTTTAAAAAGCAAAAATAAAACTTTATAATGCCGTAATAAATAGGAGAGAAGGTTCAAGAGGAGTTGAAGGATACTAAAAGCCTTATCATTATCACCCTCTATTGCTTGGGATTTCAGTATTAGAAAGTATTAGGTGGGTCAAAAAGGCTCAGGAATGATAGATAGATCATGCCTATCTCCAAGTAGGTAGCTATGATTGGCTTTGATAAAATACAATTTTTTTGTACCTTGGTGTATTCCCTTTGTCCCATTTATTTAAAGTGTTGAAAGAGAATAGTGTCTGATCTGGGTCTTCAACATTAGAATCTTTTATGTTTTCTATTAGTCTAAGTGAGTGAGCATATTTTAACTATTCACAGAAGGTATTAATGTTTTTGAGATTGCAGAGAGGTGTCATATTTCTGAATTCCAATGGGGAGGTGCCCAATTCTCTCCATGAACCACAAGATTACACACACACACACACACACACACACACACACACAGAATTATAATGGACTTTCACTTATGTTACCAGGTTGCTGTAGTTCAAAAGCATTGTAACAAACTGCATGAAGTATTCCAATTGCTTCAGAATGGCATCTTACTTGAAATTAAATTTGCCATCTGCAAGTGGTAAAAATGCAAAGAATCTGATAGGTTTCCCAGTTAGAATTAGCTTGTGAGAAAAAACAACAACAACAATGTTTTGTGTTCAGGAAAAATAGAAGATGCTATGCTATATCCATCATTTTGAGCATTAGACACTATAATTGTTTGGGGTCAGTGACAGTCATATCAAACTTTAGATATTTGGGTCATTTTCTCTGTCTGAAATGGTTTTGGTAATAACGGAGTAAAAATTTTAGGAACGTTGACATGTAATTTGTGTTTGATGGCAGAACAAAGCAATTGTAATAAATTCATCTATAGCTCATTACTGTAAGCAGCAAATAAGTCTGTTGCTTAGTGATAATGATCATAAGACAGAAACAAGCAGAAGAATTTTATTGCAGAGAAGTGTTCATTACATAAAATTTGTTATAACAAGATCATTCTTTCATAGAGAAACTCACTGAATGGAATAGGCTTTGTTATTCAGAAAACCTTTTGTAATGCAATTTCTACATTAACTATTTTTACTTTTTAAATCATATTTTAAAGCCAAATCATATGAAATAAATGGTCAATTTCTTATAGCTCTGGGATCTGTGTCACCATAAAAATGCAAAAAGTAATAAATTATTGAGTACATCAAAAGAACAGAGAACTCACGCAGTGAAAATGTAAAACATATGAGAAGTATGGTTTCAAAGAAGATCATGACTTACAAAAGCTTGGAATTTCTGAACTGACTTCTTTTTTTTTAAGTTTATTTATTTTGGAGAGAGGGGGAAGAGCAGAGAGGGGGAGAGAGAGAATTCCAAGCAGACTCCATACTGTCAGCGCAGAGCCCAGTGTGGGGCTCGATCCCACAAACTGTGAGATCATGACCTGAGCTGAAATCAAGAGTTGGTCACTTAACCAACTGAGCCACTCAGACACCCCTAAATTGGCTTCTTGAAGTAAAAACAACAACAACAACAACAACAACAAAAACAAAAACAAACGTATTTCAGCTGATTTCTTTACTAACATAGATTTGAATTGATTTTCAAGAACCTATGTAATTAACTTTGTTTCAGAGCCATACATGTGACTTCTATTAGTTTTCACTATTTAAATTCAATACTTTCTGAGAACCAAAATCCCTTACCATGTAGAAAGTGAGAAAACTTCATTTTATTTACCGTGACTCACTTCAAGCCATTTTGACAAAGTTGAGCTACTTCTAGCCTTCTACCAACTAACTCCCAGTAAAAGAAGCATGCGTGAGACCACCAGTGTTTATCCTTAATGAATAAGTGAGCAAGTTGTTACTTGTTACTCTAAGGTATGGGGTAAATAGCAGAAAACAAATAGACTGAAACTAAGAGAGAGGCTGTGTCTGAGTACCAGAAGTTGAGCGAAGTTGGAACTTGATATCACAAGTTTACAGGAAGGAAAAGTCAGGCATTCAATGTTGTACCGAGCCCAAGATGCAACAAAAATACGCAGAACAACACGAGGGGAGATGGATCCTGTAGTTTAGGGGGGTTGTCTTCCATATTCTTTATCTTTCTATTAGGTACAAAGTAATCACAGGGTAGAAATAGAAAAGAAATAACAAAAAGAAAAGCTTTACATACATGAAAAGTTAAGTAGAAAACGACAGTTTGCAGTTAAATGTTAAATGAATGGTAATAACATGTACAACTGAGCCTATGCAATTTTTAAGAAAGGTGGAATGTCTGTTCACTTGTCCCATTTGAAGTTCATGTAGGCATCACGTTTAGGCCAAAATTACAGTCAACAGACCTTTCAGCTCTTATCTTTCCAGAGTCAGTTTACCATCGCAGCTGCTATAGATTTACCTAGCGTGTAATTTTTTGATATTTTACTGAATGTATTACATCTGATTATATGTTGTTTTTAAAATAGTCTGGTAAAACTGAACATATAATTCTAAATAAAGAGTCATCATTAGCAGCTTTCACTATAGAATGTAAGAACAATGGGAAAGCATGTTGATAATACACAGCAATTTCACCTCTGAGACATGATTTTCTGTCTTTGTGTGATCAAAAGCAAAACAAGCCTGCTGATATTAATATAGGCCATTTTTCTAACTCTGCCTTCAGCTATTTCAACCTTGAGCTTCCCATTTTCAGAGACACTGGGTCTTAAGGGACATGTTGTACTTTAAACTACTATGTCAAATTGATCAATTTAAAAATACATCTATGATGCACATCTCAAGCAAAATCCATTAAAAAAATGGACAGTGTTTGTTGGAAACTAGACAAACAACCCCACTAGAATAACATTTTGGGTTAAATTTAAAAGCATGCCAAAGACTTAAGATTAGGTTAAACTTTTCTAACTTTTTAAAGTTCATAAAAAAGAAATAAAAGAAAATCTCTCTCTTTCTCTCACTTGTCTACTATGACTAGTATTTCCATTTTAACTAGGAAAAAATGTTTGTACCATTGTCTTCTGTACCATTGTCTTCTAATTCAAGTAAATATTCAAAATAATATTATCCACATTATTCAGTGTTAGGCAATACCTGGGCATTTTACTAAGGAAACAGAGGATTTCTGCCCTCAGGCCCTTTAATTGCCTGTGAGTTAATAAGTATTCACAAAGAGATTTGAAAAGGAAACCCAAAATTCCTGCTTATTATAATGTGAGTGATGGTGCTAATCCTGGTAAAAAATACAGAAGTAGTTTGCTTTGGAAGTCGCATCTCTCCCTATTGGCCCCAACATTCCAGGGCTCTTCACATCAACCCTCTTCCTCTACACATAATAGTGACAATTTTAACCCAGGTAGAAGATGTATGCATGCCAAATATTTTAGAGAGAAAAAGGATTGTCAACAGGTTTTTAGCAGATACTACTTAGGGATAATCATTCAAAATAAAACGTCTGTGTGGCTGGTTTGGGATGCTTCAGAGAGGATTCCTACAACATCTTGAATTATTGTCCTGACCCTTTCAAAAAGCATTTAATCATTCAGAAAAAAAAATATTGATGGCACTAACTGTATTTACTAGTTAGAGGGCGTCTAGTTTAGTCCTCTGATTCTACACAATGAACCACGCTCACACAACCATTTCATGATAATTCTCTGCTTTTAAAGGATGTTCGATGCTGAGTGCCAGAACTGGCATCCAAATACCTCACATTCTACGTTCAAAGAAATGCCAGCTGCATCTTCCCTCTAGGGCTTATAGAAAGACACTCTCTCAATATTAACAAAAAAGACTACTTCCACATCACCACCACCACTATAAGCACTCTGATTAATATAATAAAAAGACCGGATATGGGAATTAAGGCATGGATTTCCTGGGAAGTGTGAGGGTTATGAAGTTGAAAATCAAGGAAGGAAAGAGATGGAGTAATTCTTGCCCAAGTAGAGAGAAGTCTCTAGGAGAATTATTTTCAGTGACTGTCTGAGCAGTCCTGTCCCCCATTGAGTTGGCAACTACTGATAAGATATTTAAAAGTTTCCAGGATACTAGGCTAGCAGAATGTTTGATGCTGAGTGTGGATGAAGGGCCAGAGGAAGATGGTATTTGAGAAAAGTCAGTGAAACAGCCCACATTCCACTATTAGGTATAGGTAATTCATGATTCCCTATATATCCCTGAATAGAATGGCCATGCTTGAGCTGTCTTCCTGGTATCAACCCATCTCCAAGAACACTGACTACTAACTAAGGGGACTCCAGCAGTAAGAAGCTGGATGTCTTATGAGAAGGGTTGAGGCTAGAGTGAAAACATTAAAGCTAACCTGGATCTCCCATTCCAGGAGATTATGGAGGGGGCATTCCTGGGACTTTCAGAAGAACCAAAGGTGGATGATGGACAGTCATCATTAAACAGAGAATAAGTTTGTTGAAGGGAAAAATCAGAAAAGAATCCATGTACATCAGAGCAGAATTCCGTTTGGGCTGCTAGTATAGAATACCATGTCCTGGGTAGCTTAAACAACAACAACAACAAATTTATTTCTTATAGTTCTGGAGGCTGGGAAATCTGAGTTCATTGTGCAATCATGGTTGGGCTCTGTTGAGGGGCCCCTTTCCTGATTTAAAGGTGGCCACCATCTTTCTCCCTGTATCCTGACATGCAGCGAGAGCTAGCTCTCTGGTCTCTTCTTATCTCAACATGAAGACTCTACCCTCACAACCTCATCTAGACCTAATTACCTCTCAAAGGCTCTACCTCCAAATACCATCATAGTGGAGTTATGGGTTTCGACACATGACTTTTGGTGGAGCACAGTATGTGCAGTCCACAGCAAGTCATAAATCTAAGGGAAGCTGGAGGGAGGATGGGAAAGTTTTGAGTGGAATGTGAGATTCAGTTGCAAAACACACACAGGACTGACTTTTAAAAAAAAAACTAGAGAAGCACCTGTAACTCAGTTGGTAGAGTATGTGACTCTTGATCTCAGAATCATGAGTTCGAGCCCCACACTGGGCACAGATTTTACTCAAAATGAATGAATAAACAAATAAAATTTAAAAACTGGAGAGGGGTACCCAGGTGGCTCATTTGGTTAAGCATCTGACTTCAGCTCAGGTCATGATCTCGGAGCTCTTGAGTTCAAGCCCCCCGTCAGGCTCTGTGCTGACAGCTCAGGACCTGGAGCCTGCTTCGGATTCTGTGTCTCCTCTCTCTCTGCCCCTCCCCTGCTCATGCTCTGTCTCTCTGTCTCTCTAAAAAAAAATTAAATTAAAAAAATTAAAGAAATTAAAATAAATAAATAAATAAATAAAAATAATTTGAATCAAATCAAAACTAGAGAGACTGTTCTGATAACTGAAAGACTGGAAAGTCATAGAATTGGAAGTAGTACCTCAGCAAAACCTGGAATGTTCAGCATAGTACAGAGTCATCAGAGAAAGAAATCTAATTCATGTTTATCCCTAACAAGTTGAGTCTCCTCAATAAACTCATCACAGATTTTTAAAAATTTTTATCCTATTAAAATAAATTTTGAAATAAAAACCAATCCCTGAAAATCATACCATACTAACATATTGCTACTATTTCATAAATTCCTTTTTAGTGCTTACCCATATATATATATATACCGATATATATATATATATATATATATATATATATATACACACACACACCCATATATATATATATATATGTATATATATATATATATATATAGTTACATATTTTACAGGGCTACATCTATAGTATAATTTGTATTTTTTGTTTCCAATATTACATTCTAGCACATTTTAATCATCCATTATAAAAAAAAATACATTACATTTCATTGAATTGCTATTTTATAATTTGTAACTATTTGTGCTTTTTAGAATATTTGCTTCTGGGGCTCCTGTGTGGCTCAATTAGTTAAGTACCTTGGTTTTGGCAGGTCGTGATCTCATGGTTCCTGAATTCGAGCCCCTCATTGGGTTCCGTGCTGACAGAATCCCTGCTTGAGATTCTCTCTCTTTCCTGCCCCTCCTCCACTTGCTCTGTCTGTCTCTTTCTCACAAATACATAAAGTTTTAATAATAAAATAAAATATTTGCTTCTAATTTTTGCTATTATAGAAAATATAGCCATTACTTTAGTTCATGTACTTTTTATGATTTTATTGAATCATTTCTCAGCCTCACTGGTCACTTATTAAGGCTTTCGATATAATAAAATAATCAAATTTGTCCCTAGAAGTTTTACAATGCAGCCAACAATAAAGACATATACTGGCTTCCCCACAATCTCACCAGCATCATGTAATACTTTTAAAGTTTTACTTAGTTTAAAAGATACCAAATGGGCCTGTATTGTTGTTTTAATATTTAATATTTAAATATTTAATATTTAATATTTGTCTTGGATTCCTCATGAAGGTGTACAGTTTTCTTGTTTACTATAAGGTTCATTTTCTCCTGGATAAGCTGCCTCTTTATAACCTTAGTCCATTTATCTATCTGGGGTCTGGATGTCACTCTATGTATTTAAATGAACTCTTGATAGATTGAAAATATCAACTGTTCCATGTTAAACTAGTTAAACTGCTCAAGCTCTAACTCTCCCTTACAATATATGTGCACAAACATGGGCACAAACATCCTCTAACTCTAAAGAAGGTTCTCTTTTATTGAATTGTTCTTGCCTTCTAAATTATTCAAGAACTCATGCCATTTGGGAAGAGAGGTTCATCATTAAGTATATGATTCCCACTCAAGTAATTACATTCTGCTAATTGGGGCTATTCTTGTGGCATTCCTGAGGGATAGGATTCTCTGACACTGAGAGGCTTATTTTTTTGAACAGCTAGCGACAGTGCGCTCCATGTGTGGGCAAAAAAAAAATCCTTTTCTAATATTCCTTGTCCTTTGACAATTATTGAAAAAAGATCCATTCACATTTCTTCTCCACATCCTCATACCCTTTTCCCGTCTGAGAACAGAAAGTTTGAAGCCGCTGTATAGTCTAGCAGAAAGAAAGGCCCCACGAAGCCTTAGAAGGAGGCCTGCATGGGAGATAATAGGATGGGGGTCAATGAGTGTCCTAGAGCAAATAATAGTCGAGATAAAGCCTGTTTAGATGTCTCTTGTACAGATATACCTAGAGCCTAGGTTCTGATTCTCCAAGGGCAAGATTTCCTAGCTATGAGTAAAGAGAGGGTTGTGTCTGTTTCTACGAAACCTTAGAATGAGAGTTTCTGCTCGTACAACTGAGGTGTAAGGGTCGCTCAGAGTCCTTCTTGTAAAATCAAGCAAGTTGTTCTGGCATCAGTAGCTATATTCCCTGAGCCTGGCTCCCGTGCAGAAACAACACTGCTTCAACAAGAAGTCAATGACTATTTCCCATAAGGCTTCTTCTCCAAGAATGTTAAGGCTTCAAAGAAGGAAACTCTAAGAGCAAGCAGGGTTGTGAGCAGTAAATACATGATAAGGCTGTGTGGTTTGTAGGTGAAAGACAAACTGTTTAAAGACTATAAAGACTTACTGGGTGCACATACAACACATATGAACACTTGGGACAATAGTTTCCATTGTTTTACTCATAAATGACATATTTCATCCTCTCTTTCTAGTTTTCTTAAATTTATAAAGGATCAGTTTACATTTATACCTTTCTACCAAATATCTCCCTATATCTTATTAATAAAAGGTTTGCCTTTTATTGAAAGAATGAAATGAAAAAATATTGAAATGAAAAAAATCATAAATCCAAGAAAGGGCTAAAACTTTATTAAAGGTTTTCAAAAAATTTGTAATGTTTTATTATTTATTTTTGAGAGAGAGAGAGAGAGACACAACATGAGTGGCGGAGGGGCAGAGAGAGAGGGACGCACAGAATCTAAAGCAGGGTCCAGGCTCTGAGCTGTCAGGACAGAGCCTGACACGGGGCTCAAACTCACAAACTGTGAGATCATGACCTGAGCGAAGTCAGATGCTTAACCGATTGAGCCACCCAGAAGCCCCAAAAGATTTTAACATCTCTAATTCCTGACTACTATTAAACTGCTTGTATTTCTATGAACAAAGAACCATGGACTAACATGATTCATATAGGTCATTTGCTAAAGAAATCATTGTCCATTGACACACTGTCAAAGCATTAAAGGGAGGACAATTATTACCACTTTTTTTTTTTTTACCACTCTTGGAAAATGAAAACAAGGTCCTATACTTAGATAAGTAAGACAACTGCCCACCTTGGTGACTACATAGCTAAAGGTAAATTTCCTCTGTTCAAAAATGTTTTTCTTGGCCACTCTTTCAGCCCTTTCTGAATAAGAGATGGACCTTTGGGCAAGTATCCCATTAAACTTCAAATAGCCTCCCGTATAGAAAGACACTGTCAACTATTCACATTTTGGTATGAATTTCCTTACCATACTCTTCTCCTATTTAAGAAAAATGGTTTTGAAAGGAGAAATAAGGAAAACATTGATCCAGAGAACAGAAGATCCTAAGTTCAGGCAGTACAAAGGCAGTAAGTTTTTTATTCTAAGCCACAAATACAGGATGACAATCCGTCAAGAAATCTTCACCTATTAGTTCAATTATTTATGAATACAAGGTCCAAATTAACTCAATCATGAAAAAAAAAAACAAATAACAAATTTTTTTCTCATAGAACTCCTCTGGTCTGAACTTATTTTTTAGAAAACTGAGATCAGAGGAGCCTTGCTCAGATTTTATGTTCTGACAAACTAATTTCTTAAATTCAGCCCAGGGCAGACATGGCTAATTGCCACCCAATACCCTTTTTCACTTCTGCTTCTCAATAGGACCCTGACTTCTTGGAGATGTAGAAAACTGTCCAGTTAAAAACATTTGCTTTCCCAACTTCTGTGGCATGCTAATCACGTGGCACAGTCCTGCTCTATGAAACGTAAGCAGACATCTGCTGGGATTGCTGAGAAAGCTACTGCTTTCCTGGTAGAATCTCCATCCATTCCTGACTCTCTCTTTACTCCTTTATCTTTCCTTCTTGTTTGGTGAAATATTAGCGTAAGACATGGCAGCAAGCATCTTTCTTCTTTCTTTTCTTTTTTCTTTCTCTCTCTTTTTTTTTTTTTTTTTTTGAGAGAGAGGGTGCAAGTGAGCAAGGGGCAGAGAGAAGGAGAGAGGAAGAGAGAGAGAAGGAAGACTCACCTGAATCGGGGGTCAAGCTTACCCAATGCAGGACTTGAATTCATGAACTGTGAGATCATGACCTGAGCCAAATCAGATGCTTAACCAACTGAGCCACCCTGGCGCCCAAGCAAGCATCTTTCTTAGAATCATAAGATGACAAGCTTGAGGGCAAATGCCCACAAACTACGTCTGGCAGGACAGAAAAATGGAAAAATAGGTTCCTTAGTAGCATTATTGAGTTGCCACACCAATCCTGGATTGCTTACTCCCAAACTTCTCGTACCAGAAGACAAAGCCCTGCCTGCCAGGGCCACTGTGGCAGTTTTCTATTATTTGAATGTAAATACATCCCTAACAGACCTCCTTTGACCATGCTCTGACCATACACGGATATCAGACCAGAACAGATAGCAGTATATCCTTTATTAGAACTTGCTTTAAGTAGAGTCCTCTGGATTTCTGAGCAAACACACATAGAGAAATAAACTCCACTGTGATAAAAATATCATCTTCCCAGAACTGTGTTCTGACATGTCATATGCATTGATTTCTTCCCCCTTTCAATAAATATGTATTGAATGCTTACTACATACAGTCTAGTCACTAACAATACAAGAATGAAAAAATATATAAAATCCATCTGTTAATAGAGTTTATATCTAGTTTCCATAAGAAATATCTTGTTTTAGTTTTCAAGAAACATGCTCATTGACCGGTGTGGCACTAACTGAACATTTCATTTTTCAAATGGTTAGCTTGGTATCATGTAAAATTCAAAACTTCCCTTCCAAATAGTTTTAAGAATATAGTTTCTAACATGGAAAATACCACTAAAGTCATACTGAAAATTAAAAGCAGAGGATTCATGAATGAGTGCTACAATATCCAAATTAAAATTTAAAAAATCTTGTTTGAACAAAGAACTTTTAGACCTCTAGGGTTTTACTTTTTTTCCCTTTCATTTACCTTAATTTTTATATTTGTCTGAGTAATGTAATAGGGGTCAGTGGAAAACAACCTTCTCTGATGCTCAATAAAGTGTGTTTTTTGTGTTAGACACTGTAGGGAGTTTTTGGAGAAGCAGCAAGCTCACAAAAGATTTAACAGGCCAGGCTGCCCAACTTCATGACAGCTTAAATTATCTATCCAAACTCAGTGATATAATTCTTGAGATCAGCCATTAGACTTTTCATAGGTGGGGTTTCAGGAACATCTGATGTTTAGAGACCAACACTCTTTATGCATTTAGGTAGGGAGTGATTTTTACTTTCTCTTTTCCCCCATGGACACAGCATTCTTGGACTGGTCCTGAGTGCTCCCCTGGCTCCATAATGCATGAGCCTCTTATGGAGATAGCTGATTTGGGAAGAGGCACAATGTATAATAACCTTGTGTAAATTATGTGAAACTAGAGTGGAACTCAGTTATACAGTAAGTAATTCATGAGTACAGCTCAGAATGCTCAAGGCTGGATGCACTATATTTTCTACCAGATTAGCTCCCTGCTATGATTTAGATCAAATAGGATACACATACTGTTTGTTTGTCTTTGTATTGGCAATGTGCTCATAATGAATTGTATGGCCTCCGTGAGCATACTAAGGATTGAGTGAATTAATTTTCCTGTTTGGTGACACCAGCTTGTCCTATTCCAATGCAAAGTGTCAATAATGTCAGAATTGTGCTTGAGCATAAAATATGAATATCTGCACTTGTGCTTGAATACAGGTCTATGGATTCTTTTTTATTAGACTATTAAACATGTGTGTGTATACACACACACATTCTTACATATAAACATAAAGCTTGTTCTCAGAGTGGTCCATTCAAATCCTGCATGCTAACGTAGTGGATACCTGCCTCCACATTCCCAGAAGAACACATATTGATTCCAAAGGAAATTGATTTAGAGGCAGACTATGTATTCATTCTCTAAAACTTCTTGTCTGAAAGTCTATAAGTGAAAATCCTACCTTGTATGACTTTGTCAGGGAACCACACGTGAATTACCATACCTCACCCATGTTCTTGAGGTGGCATGAGTCCATAAGCATTCTTTAGACCACACTGTTCTAGTGTTGAAACAATTATGAAAATGTTTCCATTTTTAAAAAATTTTTTTAAGGTTTTTATTTATTTTTGGGAGACAGAGAGAGCATGAGTGGGGGAGAAGCAGAGAGAGAAGGAGACACAGAATCCGAAGCAGGCTCCAGGCTCTGAGCTATCAGCCCAGAGCCCTGACGTGGGGCTCAAAACGACCAACTATGAGATCATGACTTGAGCCAAAGTCAGTCACTTAATCAACTGAGCCACCCAGGCACCCCAAAATTTTTCATTTTTGAATTTTGTTGATCATGTGATTGAAACCTAATATGATGCCTTTTAAGGGATTTTTCAGTAAATCTAAAGGTAGAGAGATGATAAGATCACACGCCACCTTTTCCCACCCTTTACAAACACATACCTGGAGATCCACTCTTACTGATGAGTAAGTATCTTTAAAAATTACAGGCATATGAGGATAGGAAAAGAATTTAAGAATAATTTTAAAAGTCAAAAAGTAAAATATTTCTGAAGTCAATTCACCTTGTAATAGATGAATTACATGTGTGGTCTTTTATTGGTTTAAAAGAGAAAAACACTAAATTTTTCTTTATGACATTCAAGTGTTTTGTCAAACTATACCTGGCTATACTTATTACCTTCCCTTCCAACACTCCCAAACACACACACACAGAGTCAGAATAAACCTGAAGAAGACAGGTACATGCATTCATAGCATTCTGATGCAAGTTTTATATGCTTTAACATTGGCTACCCAGTCACAAGTGATATATAAAAATGGGACAGAGCTAAAACTCCTTTGTGTACTTTGAACAGATAAATAGAATCACAATAATTCTCAACTCAGAAGAGGTCAAAGGGTGGGATGCTTCCCTGACCAAAAAACTATCAAACCTTAACTGAGGACCAGATAATGCCACCATGTTGGATAGCGTGTTCTTTCTCTAGGGAATATACATTTCTACGATATTATCATGCTGTTGTTGAATCTACTTGTATTATTGCAACCATTCCTGTCATTGATTGACACGAAGTTGTTTGGCATGCTACCTCACATATGAATCTATGTTCAGACTAAATAATTATCTAGTGCTGTCAGTGGGGCCTGATATAGTATAAGCAAACTGAATTTCTAAATACACGCTCTTGGTTCTGATAACAAATTAATATGGTGAGCTCTTAAAGTCAGGTCTGGATTCCCTTTGTTTCTCTTAATGTCAATATGTCTGAACAACAGGTCTGATATAACTCAAGTCACATTCAAGGTTGCTGTATACAAATAAACATTATTTTTCAAGTCAAATTCCAGAGAGAGACAATAAGAAGACAAAAAAATTGCTGATCAGTAAGAAAAATAGTTTTTTACATTTGATAAATCATTTATAGATTAACAATTTCACGACTGAGTTCTTTAGTTAGAAAATATCTCTAGTCATTATACAAGTTGATTAATTTACATGGAAATGTTTTCAAAAGTCAGTCAGAAGGTGGTCAAAACCAAGCCTTTACCATGGTCTTAAAATCTATCATTTATGCATGACCTTTAAACTTCTATAGAATTACTTCCTTCAGTTTTTCTAATATACCTGTTAAAATATCCTCAAAAACATGACTGTATTATTCTGCTGGGAAAGTGGCAACTCAGGCAGCAGCTCTGACATTAAAGCTGTTGTTGGTGTTTTATCTTCTTTGTATCGCTTACCCCAAACAGGCCTGATAGCTACTTGCCTGGAGCGAGGTCAGGGCAGAGGAGCCCCCTGAGCTGGCTCGCTGAGGAGGCCGCATGCCTGATTCGACCTTCTTCTCCAGCAGTAAGTGGGCTTCCTCTGTGCCATTTCCACACTTGTAAATATTTCAGTCAGTAGGCTCCCACCGGAGTAGAAAAAAATCTGACTCTTGCCCCTTCTTTCTTATATCTTTTTCTCCTCAGAGTTGGGGGGGGGGGGGTGGAAGAGGGGGTGGGGAGGATGTGTTTTTAAGCTTTGATGCTGAGAAAGGCTAGTGAGGCTTTAAAAAACTTGGTACTCTTCAATGAACGTTCCTTTCAGAAAGTTTATTCTCAACATTGTTAGTGATAATGTCAATGCTAATGATAAAAATAAAAACTATTTATTGGTGGGTGCTCTAGGTCAGTGATTTCTAGACTTTCAAATTTTATGAACCTGAAAATTAATCAACAATAAAAAACAATTGGGAAACTGACATAGAGTTGCCAACTTTTCATTTTCCCAGGAAAGGTAATCTGAATAAACAATTACTATCCTTTATTGCCACCCTATCATGAAAAGGCAATTTGATACCAAAGCAGTAGGAAGAATCCCTGAATAAGACATAGTTTCTTACCAAACAGAATAATTTGGCTTAATAAAATGTTCACTACTTTTTGTTTTTGCCATCCAATAATGTCATTACCGACTGGCACCAACTGATACATATCCAAGCCATAAGCAGCAAAAGCCCAACGAGGCAGATAAATGTTGTCTTTTTAGTTAGTAATGAGTTTTCCATTATTTCTTCTTCTTTTTTTTTAATTTTTAAAACTTTATTTATTTTAAGTGAGAGAGAGAGAGAGAGAGAGAGAGAGAACATACTCTATTGTGTTTGTTTATTTATTTATGTTGAGAGACAGCATGAGTGGGGGAGGGACAGAGAGCATCCCAAGCAGGCTCCATGCTGACAGCTGAAATCAAGAGTGGGACACTTCACCAACTGAGCCACCCAGGCACCTCACCTATTACTGACATTGTTAACCCAACAAGAGCAATTAATAAGTAATTTCTGAGCCTCTACTTTAAAGATCTGTGCAGATCTTTAAAGGGGCAGAGAGAAAGAGGAGGAAAGAGAGAGAATCCCAAGCAGGCTCTGTATTGTCAGCAAGGAGCCTGATGAGGGGCTCGAACTAAAAAACTGTGAGATCATGATGACCTGAGCCGAGATCAAGAATCTGACACTAAACTGACTGAGCTACCCAGGTGCTCCAAGCTTTTCATTGTTTCTGTATTCAATATTATATCAGTGCTTTGGGGCCTAGAAAGAATTCATTAATATCTTGCTTCTGAGAAATAAAGACCATTATAATTTCCATGACCTTCCAAATCCACTTGCTCAATGCTTTCATAAGAAAATTGAAGACCAGCAGAATCCAATTTCTAAATACCACACAACTCCCCACTCAGAGTTCAGATATCAGCTTCCAACTGTCTATACCCATATGGACACTTTTCAATTTATCATCAATATTTGAGTGTCTAACAGGTATCAGATATGTTTACATGTTATTTCAGTTATGCTTGTGATTTTCTTAACCTTTTGCTGTGGAAGTTAGCTGTCCTATTATACAGATAAGGAAAATAAAAATCAATATATAGCTAACCCAAGCTCATACTGCTAGGCAGTGGTAAAGTGGCCATTTAGTAAGATCTTCTCCAAGTTAAATGTTTTTTATGCTTTACCATGCAATTAGCAGGTATTTATCAAGTGGATCCATGGGTCCAGCACTCTGATTAGTGCTAAACCATTTACCAGCCAGGTTGGGGATACTAGGGTTGTCATGAAAAGGAAAAAGAGGTCCCTTGAGCTTCACCTGCTGTCTTCTATTAAGAGGAGAGTGAAAGAAATCTTTTTTAGTAAGAGTAACCCAGGGGCACCTGGGTGGCTCCGTCAGTTAGGTATCCGACTTCAATTCAGGTCATGATCTCACAGCTCATGAGTTTGAGCCCCACGTTGGGCTCTGTACTGACAGCTCAGAGCCTGGAGCCTGCTTCTGATTCTGTGTCTCCCTCTCTCTCTGCTCCTCCCCACCTTGTGCTCTGTCTCTCTCTGTCTCTCAAAAATGAATAAATGTGGGGGGAAAAAAAGAGTAATCCAGTGTGGTCCAGATCAAGGAACACTGGGCAAGTCAGATGGATTCCCCCTCCATATCTCAGTATATTGGCTCTGAACCTCCTGATTGCAGAGGCAATAATGATGGCTCCCTCCCCTAATTTTTGCATCCTTTCCTGTCCCTGGCTAATTTTTTTGGTACTACCTCATGGTACTACCTCATGGTATCTAAATTATGCTTTATTTTATGTTACTACTTATGTTTTCACAGGCTTAGATGAAGTGCCTCCCTCTCTCTCCTCACCAGCTCTGTATGTATGTCTCATGTCCCCTTGAGGACAAAGAACCATATTTTGTATAGTACATATCTTTAAAGTAGAGGTTCAGAAATTATTTATTAATTGCTCTTGTTGGGTTAACAGTGCCAGGAATAGGTGAGGTGTCTGGGTGGCTCAGTTGGTGAAGTGTCCCACTCTTGATTTCAGCTGTCAGCATGGAGCCTGCCTGGGATTCTCTCTCTCTCTCTCTCTCTCTCTCTCTCTCTCTCTGTCTCTCTCTTCTCTGTCCCTCCCCCACTCACGCTGTCTCTCAAAATAAACAAATAAAAAAGCACCATAGTTTCAAAAAAAGTGCCAGGAATAGGCAAATTATACAGTAGACAATGTCTCTAGCTCTATGTCTCATCTCCTTTCAATACTTTTCTCCTCTTTATATTACTCTCTTCCATGCCTACCCACCCAATCCAAAAGGTACTGGCCCCTTAATACTTCCTAGTAGATAAACTTTTGTTGCTCTTCCTAGAAAATTACTTTCCCTGTAATTGAAACTTGTAGTCCTTCTGTGTGGCCCAAGCTCAGCTACATATCACTGGTCACAGAAGTTGAGCTGATCAGCTAATTAGCACTAAAGTATGATAACTAGAAGTAATTCATTAACAGAAGCATCAGGTATAATGCGGATATTTGGAAACATAGGACTTGAACCCATTCACTCTTTCGTAATTAACACTAGTATTTGTGGTTCTCGATGTTTCCACTAAGGTAGTTTCAGAAACTCAAGGGACTCTGCTTTAGAAAGCCTCCATCTCTGCTGTTTTTCTGCCAGGCTCCATTTATTCATGATCCATATTTTGCCTCTGAGTAAGTCATAGAAGCTATGTTCCCATTTCAAAGGGGAAGCAAGAAAGTTAATCAATCTCTGAGTTTTGTCCTAGGCCCCAAACACCTAATAACATCCAAGAAGAGCCAGATCCCAAACAGGTTCCAGCACATTAGTTCAAACAAACCTCCATCAGACACGGGCATCAATACCTCGTACCTCTGGTAATTTACGGAATAACACCTATTGTTCACCTGACACTCGCCTTTGATCAGACCCTGCCCTGGATTCCCAAAGGAACAGTACCCTAGACCCCTTTCTAATATACATCTGTAATCCAAGCAGCAAGACTCATTCTCCTTTCCTTTCTGAGTCTCCAAGACACTCCATCTGCTGTTCTTTACCTGTCGCTTACACTATTCAGGAAACTCTGTTTTCATGTTTTCTGACTTGTGTTTGATTTCCATCCCGCATGAAGCCAAGGACCCTCTTGGTTGGTCCTATAGGATCCTCCCCTGGCTTCTCAGGATCAGCCTGTCTGCATCATCACCATTAAGTAAAGCTTTGAGAATTCATTACACTCCATGAACCCTGTGTTTTGAAACATTTTGTTTATCAAACAAAATTCATTTTTAGCCATATTTGGTTTCCCATTTTATTATACGTATACCTCTGTTAATCAAAGCTTCCGGTCATCATGAAGAAACCAGTATATAATCTTACTAAACTGGTAGAAGCCAACAAACAAGAAATTCATCTTTGTCGATGGATTTATCTATCTACATTGCAGCCTTATCATTGTAGATGGATAATTTCCTTTGACAGTTGAGAATAGTGACTGTAAAACACGTGGATTTTCCAATACTATCAACACTTTCCCGGTAGTCCAGAAACTGATTTAGAATTCCTGGTGAAACACTATACACTGAACATGATGCTCAATGCTCAAAATATGAAATTAAATAAGTCAAGGGCCCTTGATATGCTCAGGGTCTACTTTCTGATATGGATAACCAGCATTTCTACCTCCTCCATGTTTATTTGGTTTATTTCTTGACCACCTAGGGCTATCCTCAGGACTGAGCACTTAAGTGCTGTTATCTTTTGTTATCTTAAGCACTGTGAATAATTCAAGCACTTCTAGCCTAGCTCGGGACCAGCAGCTGCTACCAGGGTGACAGCAAACAAGGCAGCAGAGTGTAAGGTTAAGACGTCACCTGAAGGTGGGCCATCCTCTGGATTTGAATCTCAGCTCTTCCACTTTTGAGTTCAGGGACTAGGGCAAATTTCTAAACCCTTCTATGCCTCACTTTTCTTATCTGAAAAACAGAAATAATAAAAGTGTTTACCTCTTAGAGTTTTATGAGGATTAAATGACCTATGTAAAGCATTTATCAAAATAATGGCACAAAGAACGTGCTTAATATTATTAAATGATATTAATATCATCTATTATTATTATTATTACTATTATTAAAGGGGAAAATAAGAGTAAAAAAACACTAGGATTCTGAGACTTAACAAGTGAAAAAGGATGCATTCTTTGGATCTTTAGCCAGAGATTTATCAGGTTTGAGGGGATCATTGTTTTGAAATTTAACAGAGGACAGGTGGAAGTAGATGAAAAAGAACAAAGACAAAGAGAGCAAGGAAGGTGAAGCAACAAGACAGAAAATTTCCATTAAGGTCCATAGAAACTCGTGTCTCTCTTTCCTGGGTAATTTTGGATGACTAGGTTTCTAATTTTAAATATCATAATATGATTAAAACGTTGTTTTAGAGAAGAAAAATGGTAAAGAATTATAGAATGTTAAGTGGAAAGATCTGCCTTGTACATAGTTCAAATGAAAATAAACCTAATGTTTCTTTTAAGTTTATTTATTTATTTTGAGAGAGAGAGTGCGAGCAGGGAGGTCAGGAGAGAGAGGGAGACAGAATCCAAGCAGGCTTGCTGCTGTCAGTGCAGAGCCTTACATGGGGCTCAAACCCACCAACCATGAGATCATGACCTGAGCCAAAACCAAGAATCCGATGCTTAACCGACAGAGCCACCCAGGTGCCCCTGAAAATGAGTTTAATAATGAAACTAAGTGAGGCCAAGACTTCCAACTTTTTTAAAAAAAAATTTTTAATGTTTATTTTTGAGAGAGAGAGACAGAGACAGAGAGCGAGCAGGGCAGGGGCAGAAAGAGGGAGACAGAATCTGAAGCCAGTCTCCAGGCCCCACACTGTCAGCACAGAGGCGGACGTGGGGCTCCAACCAACGAAACTTGAGATCATGCCCTGAGTGAAGTTGGACACTCAACCAACTGAGCTACCCAGGCACCCCCCCCAACTTAAAATTTTTTTTTTTAAATATTTATTTATTTTTGAGAGAGAGACAGAATGCGAGTGGGGGAGGGACAGAGAAAGAGGGAGACACAGGAATCGGAAGCAGGCTCCAGGCTCCCAGCCTGATGGCAGGGTGCTCCTTGAACTCCCTAACCTCAAGATCTTGACCTGAGCCAAAGTCAGATGCTTAATCGCTGGGCCACTCAGGTGCCCCCGCTTCCAGCTTTGAACTCGTCCCACTTTTAATCCTTCCAACTTTTAACTCTTGGAAGTTATGTCACTAACCTTCAGTGATGAATTAGTAAGGAATCAAAATTCATTCTGTAACCTTAAAAATTTGAAAACCTTATGTTTCCCGTTTCTGCTGTAACAATGACCACAGACTTAGTGACTTCAAACAACACAAATTTATTATTCTACAGTTTTGAAGGTCAGAAGTCCAAAATGGGCCTCACAGGGTTAAAAGCGAGGCATTGGTAGGGCTCAGGGGAAAGTCCATTTTCTTGCCTTTTCCAGCATCTAGAGACAGTGCACATTCCTTGGTTCGTAGTCCACTTCCATCTTCAAAGCCAGTAACAGCCAGGCAGTGTTTCTCACATTGTATCTCTAACAGTGACTCCTGTGCCTCCCTCTTTCATTTGAGCATCCTTGTGATTATACTGGGCCCACCTGGATAATGCAGGCTAACCTTCTCCCAGATCAACATCAGTTGATTAGCAACCATAATTCCATCTGCAACCTTAATCCTCCTTTGCCATGTAATCTAGCATATTCAAGGGCTCCAGGGATTAGGATGTAGTCATTTTTGAAGGGCCACTCTTCTGTCTACCACAATAGTGCACTGACTTCATTATGCTTTAGCTCTTCATGGTGACAGAACTCAAACAGAATAGATCCCAATTTTACATTTTCATGTATAGGCAATTAATACTATTAATGGAGATTACTTTTAAAGTCCAGTTAGAAAGCAGTTCTCCTCATTTACAATTGGGAAAATTGATTAACATTCCTGAGCAACAATCCCCTCACTTTAAATCATAATATCTACCTCATATTGTTGTGAGAATTAAATGAATTAATTTATGCAAAAAATTTAGGATGTCACAAAATGAGCAGTCTGTACAATTAGTTATTATTACTGTATTATAATATTATTATTGTTATTGTTTAGCTTTATAATCTATATTATCTTTTAAATTCATGTATAGTTTTATATATTCATCAGTCATTATCAAACCATTCATTTATCTAGTCCGTCCATTGATCCACCATTATTTATTGAACGTCTATTGCAAAATGGACAGCATACTATACACAATAGGAATAACAAAAACACCTTATAATTTGGATAGCACTTTGCAATTTCACCATTTCAGAGTTTATCTTATCGGACTCTACTTAGAAGAAATGGTTCCTGCCCTTAGGAATTCATAGTCTCTTTGAGAAAACAACAGGTTACATACAAATTCAGCCAAATACCATAGACGGGTGTTGAAGGTTTGCAACATTGACAATTCACTAAAGCCCGACATTCATTAAGGGTAAGCCTATGGAGTAGGGGGATCACTCCCGGAAATGATAGTATCTACCATCTCAGTCGAGGGTGGGCTGGCTCTTCTCTCATAAACAGTGAGGACTAGACTCAGCAGGTAAAGCAGGCCCTGACGGTTCAAGAGAAAAAGAACAACAACAACAAATGCAGGCAAAGAGGAAAATAATCTATGGCCTGGTAGCTGTAATACCTCCATAAATTCCTCCATTATACAGTTAAATCCACTCTACAAATGCCCAGGTTTAAGCTTCTGCCAAATAAGGGAGTGGTGGAAAAACACTTATTTGCACACAATCTCTCACTCAGTTTGTGACCTGAGAAAAGTCTGTCAGGCAAGCAACTGTGCCTCTGTGCCTCTTCCCCCAGAGTTGTATTTGAGTACATCCACTTGCTGTTTGGTAGGTTAATCATTGATTTGATAATCGTGCCACACCTTAGAGGACAGCACAGGGGGAGAGGGGGCAGCACTCTTCAAGAGAAAGAAAAGACCAGTACAAACTAGATGGACTGGGGAACCCAAAAGGAAAATAGTAAGTGAGGACACAAGACAGGAACTTCAGCTGGACTCTTCTATTCCTTCCACTAATCCCTTCCCTGATCTGGTTGCCTACCCGGAGCTTTGCTCCCAGGTGGATTTCTGGGAAGAGAAAGCCACCATTTGCTCCCTTTACCCTGGGGCCACACAGCTGCCAAGTGTCAGCTGAACAGAGGTGCATCAGAGGCCTGCAGTCAAAAGGCAGCAGGATGGCCAATTGCCATGAATTTCTGCAGCGTGTCTGGCATCTTGGCATCTTGCTGCTCTCCCCCTCCCCCAGGTTAACTGCTGAGAATCTCCGCCTCAAAAGCTGCTTATCCTACCAACCTCAGCTGCTGCCCTCCTTTCCCTGTGCCGCCCTAATACCTTACCCCCTCACACCCTGCAAGTGAGATGCAGTCTGTCATATACCTGGCTCTACTTGTGAGACCACCTAAGCTCTAATGTAAATGTTTCTTTCCCCCCTTACGCACCCCCATGGGTAAAGGCAGAATTGCCGCGTCCCCCTTGGACCTGATTGCTAGGCAACACTCAGCCATGTGAATTTGTCACTTCTGTTTGGCGCAAATTTCAATTTCACCTCCAACTGTAACAACACTGCTCGATATATTTTAGATGCCACTGTGGTTGGATGGCATCCCAGGAAAGATGTGAAGTACTACTGCCAGGAATGAATGATTGGCATTGGGTAAAGCAATTCTCTGAACTCAGCCTTGGCAGACCATTAATTGTTAAGTCTGTTCTGCTACCACCAACCTCTTGTCAGAATCATGTCTATTGTAAGCCTTTGAGACAAGAGTCCAAATGGTAGAGCTCTCTCCCTCTGTAAGACTCGAATTATGTCGATAACGAAGCAGTGGATTTCTCGGCTCACAACATATTACTTCTTTCTACTTTCATCTATTGGCTGCACTTCCATGTGCAAAGAAAAATAGTTCTACGTATGAATATTACTGAGCTAAGAGCTACTATGTGCCAATTCAGATTCGGGCCCTGATAAGAGATTCACCTTCCCTTTGGTTTCTTCATCACAATCTGCTTCCATTCACGGTAACAATTAGATGCTGCTAGGAGGAAACAAGTTATTAATGGAGGAAGATAGAAATTAATGCCAAACATACTCTGCTGACAATAAATATATAATATTTGACATGCGAAATTCACATACCGACGTTAAATCAGAAAACACGCAACATGAAAACAATTATAATTTTTGAATAAACACGGACCATCGCTGGCAAGATATAATGCCATAATTCCCAAAGCCTCCATCTAATGTGGTCTGTCCAATGTTTCCATATACATGTTGAATATTATTTGTCCTTAAAGACACGTTCAATTGCCTAGACACCTACGTCGAATATCCTTAAATACTACAAAATTGCTCAATCGGCTCTAAAGATGCTACAGTGCGCAATGCTTTCATTTCTGTGCCTGTGCTAAATAACGGTGAAAATAGTAAGTCTGTTTTGATTTCCCCTTCAGCCCTCCATCCACCAACTTTTCAGTCAATTGATTATTTTTTTCCTCAAATCAAAACATCCTCAGAAAGCTTGGAAATATTTTCCTGGAATGAGTCTAATTAAATAGAAGGAGTCAGTCAGCTATGAGTGAGAATAGTGTTTCAGACTGCGTGCATTCCCTGATTCATTGGAAACAAAAGGAGTTTCTGTAACAGTGTGAATGAACCATGAAGTGTGCATGTTCTTTTAAGAAAGGCCAAGGGTGCAGTTCTATTTTCTTAGCTCTGCTTTCATATTTATGTGTCTCATTTCCAGCTCATTGCTGATGCCTCAGCTGCGCTATCCATCACCACTTTTATCCTCCTTGTTCCTCAAAAAGAACATAAAATCCTTTTTTATGTGGTGGTAATATTATTGCAAATAAAAGCAAATACCAAAATCTTTATTAGTCTGCCAAAATAATAAACTATTTAATAAAAGCATGCTGTAAAAATAAGGTCATTTGCATCACTCAAGTTACTTGCAGGAAATACAGAGAATTATTGGTCAAAAAAGTACAAACCGACAGCAATTATTTCCGTCATTCATCTGACGCATTGTGCAATAGGGTTAAAATTCTGTTGATATTTTGCATATTTCCTGAATTTAAATGCCTTTAATACTGCTCAAAACTGGTTTGGAAATTGGAAAATGGGAAGAAAAAAAAAAAGCCCAATTCTCACAAAATACTGATTTCTTGTTTGTAAAAAGATCTTTGGTGAGGGAAAAGGACTAAGTAGACCGGCCTCTTTGCTGATACCTTTTTCACAAATGTAGAACTTGACCCACTGATAACCTTGATATGTTAAGATTTATTGCCTAAATATTTACCATTTTAATACCCAATATTAATTTTATTTGCTTTGGATTTGTGACCATGCTTTGGCTGTATAATTTTTCCCCTCTTCGTATTCACCTTTTGTCATTTCTGCATGCACACCAATATAAGACACTTTATTTGAGAAGGTTAGTTTAACAGTGAAAGTTAACAATACATGTATTATTTCTAAATAAATGCCTCACGTTTGATCTTTTAGCCTATTGTGATATAAACCCACCGATTCTTTTTCCCTTGTAATTTCCATCCTCAGCTGGCAGACTTGCAAATACGTTATTGATATGTTCGTAACATAACCAAATCAGTAGGGTGGTAAGGACTGAGGTATCATTTGTGCAGTCCTTGCATTGCCAAGAACAACCTGTATACTGTTTCATCTACATAAAAAGCCCACACAACAATTAAGACTCTTTTCAGGACTATATATAAAGTATTTACATTATTTGTTTCATGATGACGTTTAAAGTGATGAGAAGCTCATCAAACTCCAATTATTTCTATTTTTGCTTTATAAAGCCTTTTGTCTATGGTTGTTTTCTTTGGGCCACAAATTAATGACGCCATTTTTAGTGACATCAGGTTAACCTAAGAAAATGAGGTGCAATTTCTACCTAATGTAAGGAACCCGAGGGATAATTTATCTAGGAAAATTTGGACATGTGAAATAATACTTTTAGGAGAAAATAAAGGCAATTAAATTCAGATCCTATGCATTATGGCCTGAATTTGTGTCTCCCCCAAAATTCATATGGTGAGGCCCCAGCACCCCAGTATCTCAGAATATGACTGTATTTGGACATAGGGCCTTTAAAAAAGTCATCAGTGTTAAATGAGATCATATGGCCTAATCCAATCTGACTAGTGTCCTTCGAAGAAAAGAAATTTGGACTCATCAAGAGACAGCAGAGGTGCAAACCTAGAGGGACGGCCAAATGAAAAAACAGCAATAATGCAGCCATCTGAAAACCACAGAGAGAGGCCTGCGGGGAAACCAACCCTGCCAGCACCTTAAACTTGGACATCCAGCCTCCAGAACTGTGTGAAAATAAATGTGTGTTGTTTAAACCACCCAGTCTGTGGTATTTCCTTACGGCAGCTCTAGCAAGTGAATGCACTATGCAATATAAACAGGAATTGTTTAAAACTCTATTTGCGGTATCAAATCATATATAGTATTAATTTTGGCCAACTCTACCATTCGAATGTGTTAAAGACAATCCCAACTGACCGTGAGCAACTCAGTGTCATGATAGAACAAAAATCCAACCTGACCCCCTAAATTCTGTGTTATCACACAGTTGCAATCTGAAAATTTTGCATTATATTTGAAATTCTTTGTGCCTCAGGAGTTCTTTTTTTTAATTTTTTTTAATGGTTTTATTTATTTTTGAGACAGAGAGAGACAGAGCCGGAGCAGGGGAGGGGCAGAGAGAGACGGAGACACAGAATCTGAAACAGGCTCCAGGTTCTGAGCTGTCAGCACAGAGCCTGATACGGGGCTCGAACTCACGGACGATGAGATCATGACCTGAGCTGAAGTCGGATGCTTAACTGACTGAGCCACCCAGTCACCCCTGTGCCTCAGGAGTTCTTAACCTGGATCTATAGACCACAAAAAAGCCTCTTAATATTTATTATATACCACATTTTGTAGGCTTTGCATGTATTCATTGTAATGGGGAGACTGTGTCATCCCCAAAAGTTATAGCTACTTAAATCTTGGGATACTGTTTCTATTTGATCAATCACTAGGCAATAGAGATTATTCCATAATGGAAATAAAATCTAATGCTAAATATCTTTATTAGTAGGTTTAGATAGGCAATCATTTGTCATCAAATGTATGATCTGGCTAGTCCATAGTGAGATGTTTGACTCAGTGAGAAAGTCATAGGACTTGAAAATTTTGTCAGAAGATGAGATACATCTTTTTTTTTTTTCTTCCTCAAAATGAAATGTTGTCTGAGACAGTTTACTGGCTTGTAGCTTCCAGGCTCATAAGGATCACATAAGTTCTGAAGATTTGCAATATGTTAAATTCTAAGAAAAACATCTGCAAATTTAATGAATTTTATTCTCTGCAGAGAAGACCCTGAGATTAAATTTTTAATCTGGGCTAAGTGCTGTGTCTTCATCAATGACACTAGGGTAATTCCTAGAAAGTCACAGTTCTTTCTTGACATCATCTACAAGAGATTAAGAAGCTCTCCTACACAAAGCTGACATCCCCCAATAGTTGTTGGATTTGTCTACAATGCGTTTCAATTCTTGCCACCATCCTTCTGGATTCATCAGATTCAGTACTGGGGATTATCCCAGGGAGCAATAATCATGCGTGGGAGAATCAAAAATGCTGAAACGCAAAATCTCCACTATGCTGGTTTGTGGCCCAGTTATCTGTTCTGGAGTATGTCTGAAATATAATATAGAAGATGGGGAGCCTGGGTGGCTCAGTCGGTTGAGCGAACGACTTCGGCTCAGGTCATGATCTCACGGTTTGTGAGTTTGAGACCCGCGTCGGGCTCTGTGCTGCCAGCTCAGAGCCTGGAGCCTGCTTCTGATTCTGTGTCTCCCTCTGTCTCTGACCCTCCCCCACTCATGCTCTGTCTCTCTCCGCCTCAGAAATAAATAAACATTAAAAAAAAAAAAATAACATAGAAGAAAGGACATCATTCACCTTTATCTGGCCACTCATCTAAAGAATCCATTCTTGGCATCGTTTTTCCTGGAGATTTAGTGTAGATCTTCTCAGAGGGCACCAGAGTAGATTGCAGCCTGTCTCAGAGAAAGAGCAGGACAGCAGAAGAAACACCAGGGCTTCTAGGACCAGTGGATGCCAAAGTCTCTTAAGGGGCCCACAGTTTTGAAGTCCACCTAAAGGCACCATCTGATTTGCTGCTGTGAGTAGGGACTTAAATTCTCAGAAACATTCTCATGGTTTTGTGAGTTCGAGCCTCGTGTCAGGCTCTGTGCTGGCAGTGCAGAGCTTGCTTGGGATTCTCTCTCTCTCTCTCTCTCTCTCTCAAATAAATAAATAAACTTAAAAAAAATTCTCAGAAACATGTGATGAGAGGAACTTCCAGGAAAAGACTGAAATACCTTCTACTAAAGGCAATGTGGCCTTGGAACATTGTAATATGTTTACAAATATAAATGAGACCGTTTTTTACCATACATGGCACTTTAAAAATTCCTTTTTTACACAGGAGGAAACTATAGCCCAAAGATGATAAAGGTCAAAAAGTTCATAATAGACCCAGATTCAAACCTGGGTTTACCTGGCTCCAAAGCCAGTATTGTCCACCACACCACCACTGCTTGATCCATCCACTTCCTGCTTTGCAAACTGTGGCAGGTCTATAGGACTACATTAAAGCAGCCACCTAAAAAGTAGCATCATACCTGAGATAAGCACGTTAAAGAGTACACGTTTGAAGTGGTAACTTAAGCATAGAAAGCCGTAAGGGTCTCCCACTAAATGCCCATACCTCTGTCTAAATAGTTGAAATAAAACCAGTGTGGACACTGGGAGAGAGACAAAAGACTGAAGAAATCTTACCAGTTTGTAAAATTCAAGCAAATAGATCCATGTTTCAGCTGTTTAAACCGGATAACCATACTTTTCCATAACCACTTCACTTCATAATACATGCTTAATGAATGCATTTAATTCATTAAACAAAACATGGTATGACATTATATGAGTCTCCTATGCTGGTGTTAAAAACATCACCCCAAGCTTAGTGCCTTAATGCAAGACAAATGTATTCTTTCTTTTTTCTTTTTTTTTTTTTAACTTTAGAGAGATTGAGCTCGAGCAGGTGAGAAGGGCAGAGGTAGACAGAGAGAGTCTAAGGAAGAGAGAGAGTCTAAGACAGAGAGAGACTAAGGAAGCTCCATGCTCAACATGGAGCCAGACACAGGGCTCTATCCCACGACCCTGGGATCATGACCTGAGCCAAAATCAAGAATCGGATGGATGCTCAACCGACTGAGCCACCCACCACTCCCCCCAACAAAAATTTATTATTTTACAATTCTAGAGGACAGATGTCTGAAATCAGTTTCACGGGGCTAAAATCAAGATGTCAAGCAGGACCACACTCCCTCTGGAGGCTCTAGGAGAAAATCTCTTTCCAGACTTTTCCAGTGTCAAGAACTGCATTCCTTGACTTGTGGCTCCTTCCCTAATCTTTAATGCAATATAATATCATCTTGCTTTAGTCATCACACTGCCTTCTTCCATATGCAAATCTTCCTCTGCCTCTCTCGTATAAGAATCTTTGTGATTAGGGATGCCCTGGTGGCTCAGTAGGTTAGGCATCAGGTCATGATCTCATGGTTTGTGGGTTTGAGCCCTGCATCAGGCTCTGTGCTGACAGCTCAGAGCCTGGAGCCGGATTCGGATTCTGTGTCTCCCTCCCTCTCTGCCCCTCCCCTGCTCACATTCTGTCTCTCTCTCTCTCAAAAATAAATAAACATTAAAATTTTTTTTTTTTAAATCTTTGTGATTACATTTAAATCCCATCTGGATAATTCGGGAAAATCTTACAATCTCAAGATTCTTAATCACATCTGCAAAGGTCCATTTGCCATATGAAGTAACATTAACAGGTTCCAAAGATTAAGACCCACCTGGGTAACTTTGGAGGAGATTATTTAGCCTATTTAGCCTAGGCAATCATACAAAACCTCTATCATTATGGTATACTGGAGAATTGAAGCATTTATTCAGATTTTTTAACAGCGGTCTATAATTTTTTAAGGGACTGGTAATAATATTTATTTAGTGCTTATTTTGTACAGGCACAGCTCAAGATATTTTATATATATTATATAAGTTAGAAGCAGCAAAACGTATTATGAGGTAGGTCCTCTGTCATTCCTGTTTTAAGGATGGAGAAAACTGAGGCACAAAAAGTAAGATTATCAAACGTGCCCAGGGTCATAACTACTTCATTAAATTATCCAGATTAAAAGCACAGTAGACTCTTGAACAGCACTGGTATGAACTGCACGAGTCCATTCATACACAGATTTTTTTTTGTGATAAATACAGTACAGTGTTATAAATGCATTTTCTCTTTCTTATGATTTCCTTTTCTCTACCTTATTTTATTGTAAGAATAGAGTATATAATACATATAATATACAGCATATGTGTTAACTGTTCATGCTATCAGTAAGGCTTTCAGTCAATAGTAGGATATTTAGTAGTTTTCAGGGAGTCAAAAATTGTACATGGATTTTCAACTGCATGAAGGGCCAGTGTCTCTAACCCCTGTGTTGTTCAAGAGTCAACTGTATTTGCACATATAAACAAACTCCTTAAAATATCATTTCATATTGCCCATGCAGCTATTCTAGTATGTTATGTAGTTTATTGACTGGCAGCTACAATGTGCTCTTTGTATAAAGTTATTTTTTTACGGACAAACTTTAATTCTTACTTGGAATCGTTTCTAAACAATAAACCCACTAAGTCCTTCATTCTGCTACTGGTAATGATAATCCTATTTCCTGAGCACCTTTCTTTCCTCCAAATGTCACAAAGTTCAAGATAGAGTTACATAGTAAAAGAAAGCAATTTCTCTCACCAAAGAAGCATGAGATAGATAGCAGGCCTTGGCAGGCCTTGGCATATGCTCAATTTCTGTTGTTACTCAATTCATTAATTGCTTGTTTTTATTTGAAAGTCTTCTCTGAATGTGTTCCTTATAACTTTAAAACTTCTTTTTATACTCTTGTTTTCAATGGTCCCTTACAGGCTTACAGATGGAGATCTGTTTCCCTTATCCTCATAGGTCACCCATGTTCTTGTTTTTCTTTGTGGAAGAGGAGGGGAGAGTGAACAAAAACAGCTCTGTTGTTTAAGATCTTTTACACACATTCCTTAATCTTTGGAGCTTTCTTTAAACCTTAGCTATATGGTGGTGTGTTGGGAATTTCTTTCTGGAGTTTTGAAGAATGTACCTTAAATAATGGAAAAGTTGTAGAATTTGAAGACTCAGTGAAAAGTTAAGTTTGATCCCAAACCCACTGGCAAGGGTTATGGGTTTTATTTTGTTTATAGAGGTTTCAAGTTACCCCAAGCATGCATAGTTTGTTGTGTTATTAGATTACTTCCCTTGTAACATTATCAGAATACATAATTGTCCTGGCCCCTTCAGCTTAACTAAATGGAGTGCCCCCAATGGTAAGAGTTTTATACACCACACCATGTAGAAAGAAGAATGGTTTTCAGCAGAGTCTGGCCTTGTGGCACCTCTTAACACATGATACTATCAGGGCCTTACTACATTTCTCTCTATACCAAAGAAACAAATATACCATGGCAATATGCATAAAGAAGTAGTGTCTTAATGAGATGGTGACTAATGGCTGTAGTGACTGGTCAAGTCGTGTTCAGATGAAATCTATAGAAAAAGATTGACTGATTGATTTTTTAACTATGAACAATACTGAGAGCAGATGATACTGAAAGAAGGAACTGCATGGTCACAGAGTCAAGAAGTTGAGAAGCTAATTAATACAAGGGTAGAAATCCATGAGATAATTAGAGAACTGAGGCAGACATTGATTGTACTTGTAGCTTTATTTTAGCCTGCACGACAGTAGATATCTTAAGAGATCTGGAGAATTACATATGTACACACACAAGAGGGAAAAAAATCTGAAAGCATTGTTCTTATGACTCTAAGTTTAGGGTGACCTGTAAAGCTTGTAATTAAAAAGTTACTGAAGAAGAAACATCTGAAATAGAACAGCGAACAGGTTCCTCAAGCGACTTAGCAGCTTTCAGTAGCATCAACTGTTACAGCAAAAACAAAGATTTCTAATCTTAGAACTTGGCAGGTGAGTGAGTAACAGATTTCTCAATATAATGTTTTGATTTGGGGAAAATAAATGGATTTGTGATTTTTTTATTTTGCCTGTTTCACAGTCACATATTTTATTACCCACTTGGGAGGTTGATTACAAATATTTTTAATTAAAAGAATTCTTGGCTCTCTGTTAACTGAACAATTTCCTAGACCCTTGGCCTCTTTGGGGATATGTAAGGCAGTTCAAGTCTGTAAAAATGAGTATATCCTTGAATATGCTGATTTTAAGATATATGTAGGCCTGTGCATGCGTGTGTTCAAAATGGAAGAGAGGACCTAATTAAGAAGTTGAGGTTTTTAGTGTTAGAGTTTCTTTTTGAATATTATTGGTTTCTGTCACTTTATTAATTTCTCTCAACTTTTTGATTTTACTGATTGCAAATGTTGGGAAGAAGGTGCAGAGTTGTTTGAGGTATTTTTACACCCCACAGCATACCATCTTAGGTTTCTTTAAGCTCAATGAATGTTGTATTAATGAGGGCTGTTGTCAACGCTGTGCCAGTAAAACTGCCAATTAAGACAAGAAAAGGTACTCCTAGATATTTCTTAAGACGTAAATTAGCTCTGTAATTGGGCTATACAAAAATACATTTAAACAAATAATTTTTCCACTAATAAAATGTTTTTGAGTCACCCGGAGTCTCCCTTAAATTTTGCTCTTCCTCATCACCTTTACATGGGCCTTGCAAATATTCCCTTATTCACTTGCCCACTGTAAGTAATCATGTGGGCCTAGGGGTAATAAAGACTATGAATTTACTGCTCAAGCATATGTCTCCTGAGGTGAGGGCAGGTAGGAAAAATACTAAGTAAGTCAATTTCTGAAAATTATTTGCAAGGCTGCTATAGCCCACATTACAGAATGAAAACAGATGGTCTTCAGGATGTGCATTGTATTGACGATTAAAACCCAGCACACTAAGATATTTTATACTATAGTGGCAAAGGGATACAAGCCAAGATCTGAGAGAATATGGTACCTTTCCCTCACAAAGTAAGTTGTAAAAATGCCAGACTTCTACAATATTACCTGTTGCAGATGAGGTCACCTAACATAGTAAATCCTCTTACTTGTCTTTCTTCAAAGGGTCAACGTTCCTTGCTTTTTGTACATTGAAATTTAGAACACAGTATGGTTTGTTGTGAAGTATTTTATGCCTAACACTGTAAATATTTTCAAACATCAGCTTAATGGCCCTTGATTATTAACATAAATTTAAAAATCATTGGTAAAAGTTTTTTAATGACACATATGGCTGGAATAATCTTAACTGCTTAGGAATGGTATAAAAATAACCACACCCTTTGGTTATGGTTATTTCATATTAAGCCAATTCAGTATGCATTTGCCTTCATAAATTTGATAATCCTCTGAAACAATTTCCTTTACAATGCTGTAGACTCGGTGGCTTGATTTAAATAAGTTTCTCTATTAGTTTCTCTTTCTCTGGCTGAATAAAAATTCTTTAAAACTTTTTAAATTGCCATTTCTCTTTAGATATCACTTAATTCTTTTTTTCCTTATGGTCTCAGATGAAACATACAAGGCCTATTCTGCGTCAGTGAAGAATTTTCATATAATTAAAAATATTTTCTCTTTCCTTTCTTTCATAACACTCAAACTAGGTTCATCTGTCCATCCATCTACTTAATCATCCAACATTGACTAAGTGCCTACCATGTTAAACACAAGGACTAAAAAAATATCAATATATAATCTCTTCCCTTAAGAGATATGTATCATTCAAGATGCTAGCAGGGAAACACCTGGGTGGCTCAGTCAGTTAAGCGTCTGACTCTTGATTTTGGCTCAGGTTCTGATCTCACAGTTTGTAGGATCAGGCCCTGCACTGGACTCTGTACGGACAACATGGAGCCTACTTAGGATTCTCACTCTCTGCCCCTTCCCTGTTCATGCATGCACTTTCTTTCTCTCTCTCTCTCAAAAGTAAATAAATAAACATTTTTTTTAAATTCAATGGAAAGATCATTTATAGAGGTGTGTGCAGAAGTGAAGAATCAGCAAGGGATACTGAGGTGTCCAGACACTGGCAACTATGGGAAGCCTAAAATGTCCCCAGGCCTAAACCTCCCAGGCAAGGAAATGGTGTTACCAGTATTCAGGGAGGGCTAGAGCCAGGGAAGCAGGGCCATAAGGCAGAAAAGTACAGCCAGACACACAGCATGAAGGCAGAAAGCAGGGAAAGAAATATTCTGACTTCTCTTTCATCTTTTATTCTCCTGCTAGAACTCTCATTGGCAAAACCCAACAGAAAGCCAGAGGGCAAGAACCTGACTGATGCAGTCCAACTAAGATCCAAATAAAGGCAGAAAATGAATTGGGGTTATGAGAAGTAGTATCTAAGGTAGCTCCCAATGATCCCTGCCTTCTGGTATTCATTCCCTTGTGTAATATCCTCCCCTTGAAAGTGGGATGGACATAGTCACAAACTTCTGATGAAAAGAATATGACAAAAGTGTTAGAATGTCACTTCTATGATATGGTTCCATCCTGGCTCGTAGCTTCAGCTTCCATCTTGGATATTCTCTTGCTCTCTCACTTGCTCATTCTATGGGAAGCCAATTGCCAGGGTACAAACTTCCCTATGGAGAGTCCTACATGGCAAGGAAATGAGATAAGCCTCAAGCCTAGCAAGGAGCTGAGGTCTTCAGCCCAACAATGCCATGAGGAGCTGAATCCTGGCAATATTCATGCGAGTGAGCTTGGAAGTGAATCTCTCACTAGTCAAGTCTTTGCATGAGTCTTCAGCCCTCTGAGAGATCCTGAGCCAGAGGATGTAGCTAAGCTATGTCTAGGTTTCTGCCCCACTGAAATTGTGAGATAATTAAGAATGATTGTTTTAAGGTATCAGATGTGGAAGTAATTTGTTATGCAGCTATAGCTAATTGATACACGGGAAGGGAGAAAAGTCAGAAAGCAACCAGCACAGTTTGCCCTTTGCCTCCCAGCATGTATTTCTTCCCTTTTATGAAGCAACTCTTGCTCTCCACACAAAAGTGATACTAAATCCCATCAACTATTCTGTAATCATGGAATAATTTCAGTTCACTCATGCCCTTTTCTAAAACTTAAATTATAATTTACCTTCCATCAGAACTTTTCATATTCAGTAGCAAAGAGGAAAAACAAAACATAAATTAACATAAGATACAGCCACTATGATACCTGATTCTATAACTGATCATGAGACCTAAGATGATATCCATCACTTGTTTTACCCTGTATTTTTGCTGATTGGGGTTCCTTCCTTGGTAGGGTGACCCAAACCTTTATTCCCATGATTTAAAATCTTTAGTAGTGCTGTCTTTATTGAATTCCAATTTCCATTGACTATTCTTATAGAATAGCAAGAGGTTCTTCAGTGAAACCTCTTAGTTCTGCCATATTCTTCTTGCCCCTACTGTATCACAGTGACCCAATTTCCCCGTGGCAACTGGATCCAATTACCTTATTCAGTAGAGTAACGTCTTCCTGTTGGTTCTTCAGCATGAGAAGCCCCAAATGGCCAAAGGATAGTCTCAGCTTCTAAGGTAATGAAACAGCAACTATGTTTCCTAGCAGAAATTGTCCTACCTTGGGAACTAGGACTTCTAAAACTCCTGAACCTTTAAGTGAAATATATAATAGTGAAAGAGGTAGCTCCCACCTCCACCCTTTGGTTCCTCAACCTCTAGATTCTGGCTACGGAAGGATGGCAATATATGTCTCCCGTTAGTTGAAAGCACTCTACAGCAACCTAAATTCACCAGTGTTTCTAAGCTGGTGCCTCAGCTGAGGAAAAAAAAAAAAACTATTTTAAAATAGACTCAGAAATTGTGCAAATAACCACAGGGGGTCAGCAGACTTATTGGAGCCACTTTCAGGCAGAATGGAGTCAGGCCTTTTTATATCCATTGATCTCCATAAGTCCATACTCTGACTACTGGAACATGATGGTGTTTTACATCCTAAGACCTAGCATTATCTCAGAGGCAGTATCTAAAAATCTCCAGAAGACCTGAAAATTTCTCTCCCCCAGAAAAAGTATCTTGGTAAGTGACTTGGTAGCTTTATTTGGAAAACCCATGGCTCCATTTATGGCCATATTGCAGGCCACGTTCTTCCTCAAAAGAACCTGGCCTGCTCCTTAATTAAAGGGCTTTAAATCTGTGAGTTGGCTTAAGTCTGGAAGATGGGTATGAGGCTAAGAATTCTTACTATGACAACCTAAGTCACTTTTTATTTTGTGACAAGTCAAGAAACACCTTAGAAGGTTGCCCATCTATTCAATTCCCAGTGACCTTATGATCACTTAGTTATGGGCACATGTCCATGTGAGTCAAAACACTCTGATTGCAACTCTGGAAACTATATCCTTTTAGGATAATTGTGCCACATTGACTCACAGTTAAGAAGGGACACTTGGCCCTACTACTCTGGGATCCTTTTTTTTTTTTTCTATTCAAATCAGGGTGTCATTTTCATGGCAACATCACCCATGTCCATCATCAGCTGCTAGGGACAGCCACCACAGAGGTTTTCATGGATGTGCCTGTTACTCTCAACAGTGCATTTTAATATGTTTTGAATGAAAGAAGTTTCCTCAGGGTGTTCTGGGGGTATGGAAGGTAAGAGGATGGGAGAGCAAATTGCACGTTTTAAATCTGTTCTCATTTCTCTAAAGCATCAAACTTCATTTTCTACATTGTCAGGGTAGACCTGTAATCTTAACCTCATTGACCATGAGCAACGGTTAAGTCCAGGCTTCCATTAACCAGCTAACCATTAGACTCACTCCCAACTGTCCTAGCTAAAATACTAAACCTCAAATCCTAGTAGAGGCCACATATATACATTTAGCATATTCCAGTGGTTCTCAAACTTTAACCTGTAGTAGAATCACCTAGAGGATTTGTTAAAACAGATTTCTGGGTCCCATACCTTAGAGTGTCTGATTCAATAGGTCTAGGATAAGACTGGGGAATTTGCATTTCTAACAGGTTCTCAGGTGACAATTGATGCTGGCTTGGCCCAATCACCACACTTTGAAAACCACTAATTCAGTTTTACAGTTCATTCCCCTTAACTGTAATGTCTTTAGAATTCAACCTAATTCATGCCTGCCAGATTCTTGCTTATACAAATTGGTAAAATGATCTCCTCCCAGAGTCAATCTTGCAGTTTTCCCTCAGGGTTACACTAGTATTTAATTCTCTTTAAAGACCTAAAGGTGGTAAGGGGCATTGAATGAGGGAGGAGTGTTTTGAGGAGAACAGAAGTTACTGAAAAGTTTATTTGCAAGGAAAAACTGGTTTTTCAGACAATGGAAGAGAGCTGTGCTCACTCTTAAAGCAGGTTCAAGACAATCAGAAATTCTAAATTCTCAGCCTCATCTATGCCTTCCTAAATGTTCCATCCCAAATGTCAGTGTTTCATTTCTTCCCAACAAATGCCCCTACATAAGAAATATAACATAAGAAACTAGAATTCTAAATGTGTACCCTAGGTTAGAAAAACATCCTTAAAACTTCCGTAGAAACTTTCTGATATTGCTTGCATGTTCTGGTTTAAGAGTTCAAGCACTAGGCATGACTTTTTCTTTCTTTTTTATGAAATTTATTGACAAATTGGTTTCCATACAACACCCAGTGCTCATCCCAAAAGGTGCCCTCCTCAATACCCATCACCCACCCCCCCCCTCCTCTCCCACCCCCCATCAACCCTCAGCTTGTTCTCAGTTTTCAACAGTCTCTTATGCTTTGGCTCTCTCCCATTCCAACCTCTTTTTTTTTTTTTCCTTCCCCTCCCCCATGGGTTCCTGTTAAGTTTCTCAGGATCCACATAAGAGTGAAACCATATGGTATCTGTCTTTCTCTGTATGGCTTATTTCACTTAGCATCACACTCTCCAGTTCCATCCACGTTGCTACAAAAGGCCATATTTCATTTTTTCTCATTGCCACGTAATATTCCATTGTGTATATAAACCACTATTTCTTTATCCATTCATCAGTTGATGGACATTTAGGCTCTTTCCATAATTTGGCTATTGTTGAGAGTGCTGCTATGAACATTGGGGTACAAGTGGCCCTATGCATCAGTACTCCTGCATCCCTTGGATAAATTCCTAGCAGTGCTATTGCTGGGTCATAGGGTAGGTCTATTTTTAATTTTCTGAGGAACCTCCACACTGCTTTCCAGAGCGGCTGCACCAATTTGCATTCCCACCAACAGTGCAAGAGGGTTCCCGTTTCTCCACATCCTCTCCAGCATCTATAGTCTCCTGATTTGTTCATTTTGGCCACTCTGACTGGCGTGAGGTGATACCTGAGTGTGGTTTTGATTTGTATTTCCCTGATAAGGAGCGACGCTGAACATCTTTTCATGTGCCTGTTGGCCATCCGGATGTCTTCTTTAGAGAAGTGTCTATTCATGTTTTCTGCCCATTTCTTCACTGGGTTATTTGTTTTTCGGGTGTGGAGTTTGGTGAGCTCTTTATAGATTTTGGATACTAGCCCTTTGTCCGATATGTCATTTGCGAATATCTTTTCCCATTCCGTTGGTTGCCTTTTAGTTTTGTTGGTTGTTTCCTTGGCTGTGCAGAAGCTTTTTATCTTCATAAGGTCCCAGTAATTCACTTTTGCTTTGAATTCCCTTGCCTTTGGGGATGTGTCGAGTAAGAGATTGCTACGGCTGAGGTCAGAGAGGTCTTTTCCTGCTTTCTCCTCTAAGGTTTTGACGGTTTCCTGTCTCACATTTAGGTCCTTTATCCATTTTGAGTTTATTTTTGTGAATGGTGTGAGAAAGTGGTCTAGTTTCAACCTTCTGCATGTTGCTGTCCAGTTCTCCCAGCACCATTTGTTAAAGAGGCTGTCTTTTTTCCATTGGATGTTCTTTCCTGCTTTGTCAAAGATGAGTTGGCCATACGTTTGTGGGTCTAGTTCTGGGGTTTCTATTCTATTCCATTGGTCTATGTGTCTGTTTTGGTGCCAATACCATGCTGTCTTGATGATGACAGCTTTGTAGTAGAGGCTAAAGTCTGGGATTGTGATGCCTCCTGCTTTGGTCTTCTTCTTCAAAATTCCTTTGGCTATTCGGGGCCTTTTGTGGTTCCATATGAATTTTAGGATGGCTTGTTCTAGTTTCGAGAAGAATGCTGGTGCCATTTTGATTGGGATTGCATTGAATGTGTAGATAGCTTTGGGTAGTATTGACATTTTGACAATATTTATTTTTCCAATCCATGAGCAGGGAATGTCTTTCCATTTCTTTAAATCTTCTTCAATTTCCTTCATAAGCTTTCTATAGTTTTCAGCATACAGATCCTTTACATCTTTGGTTAGATTTATTCCTAGGTATTTTATGCTTCTTGGTGCAATTGTGAATGGGATCAGTTTCTTTATTTGTCTTTCTGTTGCTTCATTGTTAGTGTATAAGAATGCAACTGATTTCTGTACATTGATTTTGTATCCTGCAACTTTGCTGAATTCATGTATCAGTTCGAGCAGACTTTTGGTGGAGTCTATCGGATTTTCCATGTATAATATCATGTCATCTGCAAAAAGTGAAAGCTTGACTTCATCTTTGCCAATTTTGATGCCTTTGATTTCCTTTTGTTGTCTGATTGCTGATGCTAGAACTTCCAGCACTATGTTAAACAGCAGCGGTGAGAGTGGGCATCCTTGTCGTGTTCCTGATCTCAGGGAAAAAGCTCTCAGTTTTTCCCCGTTGAGGATGATGTTAGCTATGGGCTTTTCATAAATGGCTTTTATGATCTTTAAGTATGTTCCTTCTATCCCGACTTTCTCAAGGGTTTTTATTAAGAAAGGGTGCTGGATTTTGTCGAAGGCCTTTTCTGCATCGATTGACAGGATCATATGGTTCTTCTCTTTTTTTTTGTTAATGTGATGTATCACGTTGATTGATTTGCGAATGTTGAA
The DNA here is from genome assembly GCF_022837055.1 of Prionailurus viverrinus. Classification (NCBI taxonomy): domain Eukaryota; kingdom Metazoa; phylum Chordata; class Mammalia; order Carnivora; family Felidae; genus Prionailurus; species Prionailurus viverrinus. The sequence goes on from NC_062566.1 coordinate 62,749,931, forward strand.
CCAGCCCTGCATCCCAGGAATGAATCCCACTTGATCATGGTGAATAATTCTTTTTATATGCCGTTGAATTCGATTTGCTAGTATCTTATTGAGAATTTTTGCATCCATATTCATCAGGGATATTGGCCTGTAGTTCTCTTTTTTTACTGGGTCTCTGTCTGGTTTAGGAATCAAAGTGATAGGAATCAAAGTAATGGCTTCATAGAATGAGTCTGGAAGTTTTCCTTCCCTTTCTATTTCTTGGAATAGCTTGAGAAGGATAGGTATTATCTCTGCTTTAAACGTCTGGTAGAACTCCCCTGGGAAGCCATCTGGTCCTGGACTCTTATTTGTTGGGAGATTTTTGATAACCGATTCAATTTCTTCGCTGGTGATGGGTCTGTTCAAGCTTTCTATTTCCTCCTGATTGAGTTTTGGAAGAGTGTGGGTGTTCAGGAATTTGTCCATTTCTTCCAGGTTGTCCAATTTGTTGGCATATAATTTTTCATAGTATTCCCTAATAATTGTTTGTATCTCTGAGGGATTGGTTGTAATAATTCCATTTTCATTCATGATTTTATCTATTTGGGTCATCTCCCTTTTCTTTTTGAGAAGCCTGGCTAGAGGTTTGTCAATTTTGTTTATTTTTTCAAAAAACCAACTCTTGGTTTCGTTGATCTGCTCTACAGTTTTTTTAGATTCTATATTGTTTATTTCTGCTCTGATCTTTATTATTTCTCTTCTTCTGCTGGGTTTAGGCTGCCTTTGCTGTTCTGCTTCTAGTTCCTTTAGGTGTGCTGTTAGATTTTGTATTTGGGATTTTTCTTGTTTCTTGACATAGGCCTGGATTGCAATGTATTTTCCTCTCAGGACTGCCTTTGCTGCGTCCCAAAGCGTTTGGATTGTTGTATTTTCATTTTCATTTGTTTCCATATATTTTTTAATTTCTTCTCTAATTGCCTGGTTGACCCACTCATTCGTTAGTAGGGTGTTCTTTAACCTCCATGCTTTTGGAGGTTTTCCAGACTTTTTTCTGTGGTTGATTTCAAGCTTCATAGCATTGTGGTCTGAAAGTAAGCATGGTATAATTTCAATTCTTGTAAACTTATGAAGGGCTGTTTTGTGACCCAGTATATGATCTATCTTGGAGAATGTTCCATGTGCACTCGAGAAGAAAGTATATTCTGTTGCTTTGGGATGCAGAGTTGTAAATATATCTGTCAAGTCCATCTGATCCAATGTCTCATTCAGGGCCCTTGTTTCTTTATTGACCGTGTGTCTAGATGATCTATCCATTTCTGTAAGTGGGGTGTTAAAGTCCCCTGCAATTACCGCATTCTTATCAATAAGGTTGCTTATGTTTATGAGTAATTGTTTTATATATTTGGGGGCTCCAGTATTCGGCGCATAGACATTTATAATTGTTAGCTCTTCCTGATGGATAGACCCTGTAACTATTATATAATGTCCTTCTTCATCTCTTGTTACAGCCTTTAATTTAAAGTCTAGTTTGTCTGATATAAGTATGGCTACTCCAGCTTTCTTTTGGCTTCCAGTCGCATGATAAATAGTTCTCCATCCCCTCACTCTCAATCTAAAGGTGTCCTCAGGTCTAAAATGAGTCTCTTGTAGACAGCAAATAGATGGATCTTGTTTTTTTATCCATTCTGATACCCTATGTTTTTTGGTTGGCGCATTTAATCCATTTACATTCAGTGTTATTATAGAAAGATACGGGTTTAGAGTCATTGTGATGTCTGTATGTTTTATGCTTGTAGTGACGTCTCTGGGACTTTGTCTCACAGGGTCCCCCTTAGGATCTCTTGTAGGGCTGGTTTAGTGGTGACAAATTCCTTCAGTTTTTGTTTGTTTGGGAAGACCTTTATCTCTCCTTCTATTCTAAATGACAGACTTGCTGGATAAAGGATTCTTGGCTGCGTATTTTTTCTGTCTAGCACCCTGAAAATCTCGTGCCAATTCTTTCTGGCCTGCCAAGTTTCAAAAGAGAGATCAGTCACGAGTCTTATAGGTCTCCCTTTATATGTGAGGGCACGTTTACCCCTTGCTGCTTTCAGAATTTTCTCTTTTTCCTTGTATTTTGCCAGTTTCACTATGATATGTCGTGCAGAAGATCGATTCAAGTTACGTCTGAAGGGAGTTCTCTGTGCCTCTTGGATTTCAATGCCTTTTTCCTTCCCCAGTTCAGGAAAGTTCTCAGCTATGATTTCTTCAAGTACCCCTTCAGCACCTTTCCCTCTCTCTTCCTCCTCTGGGATACCAATTATGCGTATATTCTTTCTTTTTAGTGTATCACTTAGTTCTCTAATTTTCCCCTCATACTCCTGGATTTTTTTATCTCTCTTTTTCTCAGCTTCCTCTTTTTCCATAACTTTATCTTCTAGTTCACCTATTCTCTCCTCTGCCTCTTCAAGCCGAGCTGTGGTGGTTTCCATTTTGTTATGCATTTCGTTTAAAGCGTTTTTCAGCTCCTCGTGACTGTTCCTTAGTCCCTTGATCTCTGTAGCAAGAGAGAGATTCTCTGCTGTCCTGTATACTGTTTTCAAGCCCAGCGATTAATTTTATGACTATTATTCTAAATTCACTTTCTGTTAAATTATTTAAATCCTTTTTGATCAGCTCATTAGCTGTTGTTATTTCCTGGAGATTCTTCTGAGGGGAATTCTTCCACTTGGTCATTTTGGATAGTCCCTGGCGTGGTGAGGACCTGCAGGGCACTTCCCGTGTGCTGTGGTGTATAACTGGCGTTGGTGGGCGGGGCCGCAGTCAGACCTGATGTCTACCCCCAGCCCACCGCTGCGGCCACAGTCAGACTGGTGTGTGCCTTCTCTTCCCCTCTCCTAGGGGCAGGATTCACTGTGGGGTGGTGTGGCTCGTCTGGGCTACTTGCACCCTGCCAGGCTTGTGATGCTGGGGATCTGGCGTATTAGCTGGGGTGGGTAGGCAAGGTGCTCGGGGGCAGGAGGGGCAGGCTTAGATCGCTTCTCCTTAGGTGATCCACTTCAGGAGGGGCCCTGTGGCAGCGGGAGGGAGTCAGATCTGCTGCCGGAGGTTTGGCTCCGCAGAAGCGCAGAGTTGGGTGTTTGCTCGGAGCGAGCAAGTTCCCTGGCAGGAACAGGTTCCCTTTGGGATTTTGGCTGGGGGATGGGCGGGGGAGATGGCGCTGGCGAGCGCCTTTGTTCCCCACCAAACTGAGCTCTGTCTTCCGGGGGCTCAGCAGCTCTCCCTCCCTTTGTCCTCCAGCCTTCCTGCTTTCCGAGCAGAGCTGTTAACTTATGACCTCCCAGACGCTAAGTCGCGCTTGTTGTGGGAACACAGTCCGTCAGGCCCCTCCGCTTTTGCAAGCCAGACTCGGGGGCTCTGCTTGGCCGGCGAGCCGCCCCTCCGCCCCGGCTCCCTCCCGCCGGTCCTTGGAGCGCGCACCGCCTCGCCGCCCTTCCTACCCTCTTCCGTGGGCCTCTCGTCTGCATTTGGCTCCGGCGACTCTGTTCTGCTAATCCTCTGGCGGTTTTCTGGGTTATTTAGGCAGGTGTAGATGGAATCTAAGTGATCAGCAGGACGTGCGGTGAGCCCAGCGTCCTCCTAAGCCGCCATCTTGCCAATTCCTGACTTTTTCTTTCTTATAAGCTCTACAACAAAGAGATAGCCAACCCATCTCTGAATCTTTTAATTATCATTGTTGCCATGGTGATCAAATGACACAACCACATAATTTCCTCACGCCTTGCACCAGCTGACATTCCACCCAGTATCAATACCAGCAATTACTTGAGTAATTGTGTTGTCACTGCATGCCATGAATTACGTCTTATGACTTACCCTCTTTACTTAATTAACTTCTCAATTAACTTGTTCAAATTGAGCCACTTCATTTTTGCATGCCAATATGATCTCTTTCACAATGCTTCCCCAGTTACTTTACTTCTCAGTGTTCTTCATAGGAGTTCAAAATGTGGTTTATAAGTATTTAATACCAACAACTGAAAGGACCTTATGACAACATTCAATGAGAAAACAACCTGTTGAAGTAAAATAATTCCCTAAAAAATAAGAAATGCAGCTTGCATTTTAGCATTCAGATTACTTTGCCTTTCATTATTCATTCTTTCATTCATCACATATCTTTAAGCACTTCTTATGTACATGGCAAACAAGCAGGAACTGGAAATGTATCAGTAAAGAGGTATGTACATTCTTCTGTTTGCCCTCCCAAGTCCCATCCTTCATCCTTCGCTGCTTTGCTCTCTGTCTGTAAGGAGCTGATCTCTGTGAGCTATATCAACAGCCTTCCTCATCCTCTGACCTTCTGTGAGATTCAGTCAGTGGGAGGCTCCTGGTAGGAGATGGAGAAACAGACCAGGGTATTTCTTCCCCAGAGATTTCCCTTTTTTGGTGTACTATTGTAGAAGTATGATGTATTATTGTGGCTCCTATTGAGTGACTCCACTTCTATTGTTCTACAATAGAACAATTGTTCTATTGTTGTTCTATTGTGCTATTGTTGTAGTCTACAAAAAAATCTAACTGTACCATTTTCTTTCCTTCAGACATACAGATACTATTTTCTTCCTGATATTACTAGTTCCTGGGTGTCTCAACATCCCTGGGTGATTACTTAATCTTGCCAATAACGCGCAAAAAAAGTCCTTTCATTCAATTTCTTTCAAATTCCAGTTTCCTGCCATTAGCCTGACTGGTACAATAGAACAGGACATTCTTTGCCTTCATGAAACAAAGATTGTAGCAGGGAAAATAGACATTTAATATATTATAACTGGAAAGCCCAAGGTGCAATGGCACTGCCTGGAAGGATATCTTACCTAGCCTCCCATATCTGGGAAGGAATGCTGTATGAGATGTTAAATATCACATAGCCAAGAGTAAGTATGTGAGAATTTAAGTTTTGGCAAATACAGTCTTCTGTGTCTTTGCATCAAAGAGGTCTGTAAACTAAACCTATTTGAGAATCATGAAAAGTGACTACAAGTAAAAAAAAAAAAAATGCTAGTTTTGTAAGTGTTAGGATAAGGTAAATTTTGCCTAATTCAATTTCACAGTTAATTCTCTTTGATCTATCACCTTTAGAAACCATTCCTACACATGCTTGCCAGATTGCTGCTCATGTAAATTGGCAGGATTACATATTCCTTGAGATAACTCAGTGGCCTCCTAATTTCAGTGATCTTTAAAATCTCAGTGGTTTGCAATAAGAAAGGTTTACTTCTCAATGATGGTAAGTGTCCATCCCTAAACAGCTAAAGGCTCTGTTTCAAGACTTAGGCTTATGGAGCAATGACTGATGATTGCCAGTCTCTTGAAACAGGGAAAAGAGGATCAAAGAACTGTGTGCTGGCTCTTAAGGGTTCTTCCCAGAAGTGAATTCTGTCACCCCTGCTCATTTCATTGGCCAGAACAAATCACATGATCACTGAGCAGCAATGGATGGTCTCTCAGCAAGGGACTCCATAGGGAAGGAAACTAGAAAATTTAGTGAACAGTAACAAAAGCTACTACATCTAGTAGATGCAATTTTGCCAATGGATGGAAATCAGGTAGTCTTGAAAAGTCTTGATAAGCCTTAGGAAACAAGAGTCTTTTCTGTAAGATACAAAATTAATAATAAATATTCAATTAGGTCTAACTTATATGGGCAAAATATTCCCATCCATTCACACACATTAGTATTCTGCAATAATAGCATTAGAATATTTCAACTGAATGACAACACTTCATATGCATTTTAAAAGAGAGCAGAATTAAGGACATATAAATTTCCTTTTGCCTGAGAGAGGCAAAGGAGTCAGTAATAAAGAAAAAGAAAGAAAATCCTATAAATAAATCAGGTAGGTTAATTTATGTGTTCTTTATTAATTTATAACTCCATCTTTTTTCTCTCTATTTTTTTTTAATGTTTATTTATTTTTGAGAGAGAGACAGAGTGTGAGGAGAGGGAGGGCAGAGAGAGAGGGAGACACAGAATCCGAAGCAGGCTCCCAGGCTCTGAGCTGTCTGCATAAAGCCTGATGTGGGGCTCGAACTCTCGAATTATGAGATCAACCTGAGCTGAAGTCAGATGCTTAACTGACTGAGCCACCCTGATGCCCACTCCATCTTTTATTTTAAAAATATTTGAGATTTTAGAGAAAGATTCTTCCTAAATATTTTTATTATCAATATTTTGAGATATTGAATCAAATTAATACCCACTACAATTTTCCAAAGAACTTCTTACCTGTAAAAAGCATTCATTTTTCCAAGTCAAAATACAAAATTACATGTACTCAAAATAATTATGTTAAAATTATGTGTGTGTATGTGCAAACAAAAATTAAATATGGAAAAATTAAAAGAAATGTTTGTAAGGAGATACAGAAGAATATTCTTTTGTTTAATTTCTAGAATTATAATGCCAATTTCATGATAAATTATTTTAAGTATTCACTGTCTATTCATCATCAAACATCACTTATTATTTTCATTCCATCAATGTTTATATACTAAATTTTGCTTGCTTAAAAATCTTACCTATTTCATTTGTCATGTTTTTTATCGTAGATAAATTAAATCATACCAACTATATATGTTCTCCTTCCTCATACTTAAATAATTTTCAAATATCACTTATCTTGCAGGTATGTGCAGAGTATGTATCCTGTGTGTATGGGCTGAGATACACAGATGAGAAATGAAAAACAATATTAGAAATAAGTAAGCACATAATCCAATGTACACATTGCTAAACACAATAAAATTTTGGTAACCTACTAAAATTTTCTACAAAAAACAACACCAACATGCAGAAATCTTATTGATGAAATAAAAGCTCCAAGGGAAAAGGACCACAAATAAAACGTTGTTCAATCAAATTCTAATGTATTCTACAATTGTAAAGAAAATGCTCCAACTTTAAATTCTCCTTTCATATGCTAGTTTTTCCAGTTCTTCTTGCAAATTGCTCTACTTCAAAGAAATATCAGGTTTTCCATTAAAATAAACTAGTTTATTTAACTATTCCTGCTGCCATTGAGTCACCTTTTAGAATTTAGTTTGTTGGACTTTTGAATTCATCTAATTACTCAGAATTGCACAGCTGAACAGAGACAGTTATTCATAAGGCTTTACCTGAGCCATGAGATATTGCTCTGAATGATTGTAGGCTATATATGTTCCATGATGAAAAAGAAATGACAGATGGGCATGATGTTTATGATGCTCACAGTATTTTCAAAGCTGTGGTCGGCCACTTTCAAACGATTGATTTAGAGTCTAGGGCATTTATATGTTTGGACAATATTTTAGGGGAATAAAAATGGGTGTAATATTGAATCTGATGTCATCACATTTTAAGTTCATTTCACAGAGAAGTGCTTAATGAAGAAAATCAGTGGTTGAATATGTATTCTCTACATTTCTTGAGAACTGTTCCTTTCCAGTGAGATTCTCTAAGGAAGATTGTTTTCTTTTTTTAACGGATTATTATTACAGCTCTAGAAATTCAGAATGTGTGAGAGTATACACCATTACTTTTTCAAAATTACAGAGTAGACAGTTTTATGATTCTGAAACACATAATCTGGCTTGAAAGTCAGGAAACCTGGGTTCCAGTCCCAGCTTGGTCACTAACACACTGTGTAGCCAAGCACTAATCACCTGATATATCTGTTTCCGTTCTTTCATTAGTAAATTGAAAAGAAAATATTTTCTTCAACCTATTTCAAAGGGATATTATTAGGATATATGAAACAGAACTTGTTAAAGTACTTGGAGCTTGTCAAAAGAAGAACCATAAAACCACACTATAATTATAAAACTGTATATCCCACCAGATCGAAATATCTTCCTAAATAACAATAGCAATAAATAAAATTATAAAGAAAGAATATGGAAATAAACTTTTTGAATAGGGAATATTAAAAACATCAATTTACCACTTAAGAAACCTCTTAAGTCCTCTGATGCAATTTTATAGACAAAACATCTGGCAACGGAGATTGGAACTGGATGCAGATACTAGTCTTAGTTCCAGTGCATTGAATAGGTAACAATGAACTTCAAGAATTTCATCATCCATCTCCAACTTATTGAGACACCTTGAGAGCACAATCTATAAGACTTGGTTACAGACTGGGGAAACATCAGGGAGAAGGGGAAGTTAAGAATTACCTTGAATACTAAGTAGGTGGAGGATGGTGTCCTCAAAAAGTAACAAACTGGTAGAAATGTGAGTTGGAGTGACTCAGTGGGAGTGTAACATGTCAGGATATTGACCTTAGGTTTGAATGTGTGACATGTCAGGATATTGACCTTAGGTTTGAATGTGCTGGAGATGCAGGTGTCCCGAGTTCTTTAGTTACATCCCAATCATATTTTGGAGGAGTCTCACTTAGCCATGTTAGCTAGAATTTGGAGCACTAGTGTTCTTGATGGAGACCTTCCAAAAAACAGACTTTACCATAGTTTAGTTAATACTTTTTTTCCCCCTATACTTTACCATACAGCAGTTAAAAAGAATGAGATAAATACATATGTAGTGATACAGAATAATGTCCTAGATATATTTGGAAGAACAAAGTAGACGACAGTGAATACAGTATGCTCCCCTTGGTGAAAAATAAAAGTGATATATGCTTATATATTCATAAACTCATTCTGGAAAGATACAGAAAAATGGGTAATGTGTTGCCTCACAGGAAGGGATCTGGGGGACTGGAGATCTGAGGAAGCAGAGAGACTAATTTTATTCCTTACTCTGAAATCTACATTTTCTCATATATATGTATATAGCTTTTTTTTTTGACCAGTGTTTGCATAGTATATATCTTTTTTCCATCCTTTTACTTTTCATTTGTCTATGACTTCATATTTAAACAGTGTTTTTTGTAAACAGGGTAGTTGGGTCTTGCTTTCTTCTTGAATCTTTCAACCTGTATTTTAAGTGTTTGGACATTGACATTTAATGTGATTACTGATATTGTTAGATTTAAATCTACCAGCTTATTGTTTTGTTTCATTTTTCTCTTCTCCTTTTACTCTTTTTTTCTTACCTCCTTTTGGACTAAGTGAGCATTTTTATATGAATTTATCTTCATTCCTTCATGGCTTGTTATAAATATTGTTCTATCATTTGTAGTGTTTGCTTAAGAGTTTGCATGTGACAGATATTGTGACCAGTGCATTTATTAAAAAAATTTTTTTTAATGTTTATTCATTTTTCTGAGAGAGAGAGAGAGAGAGACAGAGTGCAAGCAGGGGAGAAGCAGAGAGAGGAGACACAGAACCAGAAACAGGCTCCAGGCTCTGAGTTGTCAGCACAGAGCCTGACATGGGGCTTGAACTCACAGACCATGAGATCATGACCTGAGCCAAAGTCAGTTGCTCAATCAACTGACCCACCCAGGCGCCCCATGACTAGTGCATTTATATATATTTAATCTTAATTTCATAAGGTAAGCATAGATATGCCTCTTTTATAGATCAAGGAAAAACATCTTGCTGAAATTACAAACCAATATCTCAGAACCAAAATTCAAATTCAGGTAAGCTGACTCCAAAACATATTTTTAGGAAAATATTGGAATACCTTTTTAATCTTTGATATGGTCAGAAGTCCATAAAAAGGACACAGGATAAACACTGAGTTGGTACTACATTTAAAATGGTTGAATATACACATGAAGACTTGAAAGGGATAAAGGGTCTAAATGTAAATAATTGTCAGAATTTGGCAATAAAATCAACATATACATTACTGTTATCCTTCTCTATGAAATTGAATCCAGTAAAACTCATCAATGAGAAGAAAAACAGAATAGTGAAGAAATTTACTATCTGCAGAAATAAAGTCTTACCCTTCAGGCAAAGTTTTAAAGTATGCTGTTGATAATATTAATGTGCAATGCAAATTTTCTTTCATATATTTATAACTGACTAGTGCCTGACATCAATACAATACTCAAAAATGTAAGTGTCACTAAAGATGATTTAGGAGGCTTTAGCTCCTCTATAATATCTAACACTAGCCTCAAATAAACTCACAACTTAAATAAGAGTATGCTTACTATACAAACACACTTTTAACTACATAGCCACTCCTAAAACATCTTTGATATAGAATTCCAGAACTCCCATTATTGGGGGAAAAGAATGTAAGAAAAGGATGTCTCCACCAACGGATGTAGACATTCTAGTCTCCTTCAAAGTTTAATTCCTACAGTACATATACTTATTCATATACAGATACGCATTTTGAGAAAGTGAATTAATGGGATATAATTTATCAGATAATAAAAATGAACTCTATCCTTACCAGTAACTTACCAATAATTTAAGGTATTAATTACATATAAAAATTTTAACCAATTTTAACTGTATAGTTTGATGAATTTTGGTAATCGCATAACTACTGTTACTAGCAATATGTAGAACAGCACTTTCACACTAAAATGTCTCCTCAAGGCCTTTTGCCCTTAATGACCTCTCCTCACCACTGACACCAGGCAACACTGATTCCCTTTCTGTCACTGGTAGCTTTGCCTTTTCTAGAATTTCATATCAAGGAAATCATACTTAATGCACTGTAGCTTGTTTTTGAAATCCGTTCATGTTGTGTGTATTGCTGAGCGCTATTCCATGGTATAATTTGTTTATCCACTTACCACTTGATGGAGATTGGGTTGCTTTCATTTTCTTATTATAAATAATGCTACGAACATTCACATTGTTTTTTTTGTTTTTTGTTGTTTTTTTTTTTTTTGCATAGACACATGTGTTTATTTCTCTGGGGTAAATACCTAGGACTGGAATTGCTGGGTCATAAGGTAAATTATGCTTAACTTTATATGGTACTGACAAACTGTTTTACAAGGAGGCTGTACCATTTTTGTATTCTTACTAACAGTGTATTAAAGTTTTGGTTTATCCATATCCTTGCCAACACTTAGTAATGTTAGTCTTTATAACTTCAGGTATTCTAGTGGGTATGTAGTGGTAACTCATTGTGGTTTTAATTTATCAAGCAATGTTTTGATGAAAGAATATTTCTAATTTGTGTTTTCCTAGTGGCAAAAGAATCAGCTGACTCATATACATTCTGGTTTATTAATGAGTCCTCCATGAAACTACATAGCTTCCATCAGTTCCCTACCATCTGGTCTACATTGGATAAATAGTAAAGTTGATTTCTAAAATCTATGGAGCTGAAGATCTATGGATCTACTCTTCATACTTTTCTGTAACTTCATCAGAGAATTGGCTCCCTGTGAGACCAACCCTGAAGCAGTGAGGTATCCCATCTCTCTTCCTTCCCTCCTTCCATTCTACCAATCATCTCTTCTTCCAACTATCATTGACTTTATTTACAAACATTTGCATTAATTTTAGAAAACCAAAACAATACAGAAAGGTATATATATGGAATCAAAAATTCAATTCAATTTTACCACTCAAAGACTGCCACCACCAACACGTTGATGATTTTTTTCCAGATCTCTCTTTATGTAAAATAACAACAGACTATGTAATTATGATGGTCTATTTAATTTAATTCTTACAACAACTAGGTGTGGTAGATCATATTTTAATCACATTTTACAGATAACAAAACTAAAAGAGAGAAAGAAAGAAAGAAAGAAAAAGAAAGTTTCAGTTAAGTAACTCAAAGTAACAAGCTTAGTAAGTAGCAGTTCCCACATTCAAATTGAGGGAGTCTGACTCCAGAGTACAAGTATTTAACCGTGATTCTGCACTGTCTCCCATATATATGCCCATGTGTACTTTTTGTATGTTAATGCAATTATACTACATTTCATGCTTATATTTGCATACTAACAAATATATGTATACATCACTCTTTATAATGACACATGATCTTCTACTGTATGGGTATACTGTGGTATATTTATCATGGTACATTTATTTAACCAGCCTCCTAATTATTGATATTCAATTTGTTTTCCATTTTTTAATACTATAAACAGCATCACGAGGAATATTCTGGTATATACACTTCTGTATTACTGTACAATTATCTTCTTAAGATAAATTCCTAGAGATGGGAATGCTTAGAGCACATGCACATTAAAGACTTAATGTGTAGTCCCCAATTGCCCTCTAGAACAATTGTACTTACTTCTCCAGCAACCAAGCATGAGATTGTTCCTTTCCCCGTATTCTTGCCAACATTGGTAACTTCACCAGCTTTTCTTCTTTGAAATCTTTGCTAACCTGACAGTTAAGAAATGAGATTATATGGTTATTTTATTTCATTTATTTATTAATGGAGCTAAATATTTAGCCTTTGAAAATACACAAGTAACACACATATATTCATCTAAGTCAAACAACATAGATGTATATGAATCAAAGAGTAGAAGTCCTATCTCTCATTTTTTCTCATCAGAAGTATCATTGTTAACAGCTTAGGATGTAACTTTGTTTTTTTTTTAATTTTTTTTTTTTTAACGTTTATTTATTTTTGAGACAGGGAGAGACAGAGCATGAACAGGGGAGGGGCAGAGAGAGAGGGAGACACAGAATCTGAAACAAGCTCCAGGCTCTGAGCTGTCAGCACAGAGCCCGACGCGGGGCTCGAACCCACGGACCGTGAGATCATGACCTGAGCTGAAGTCGGATGCTTAACTGACCGAGCCACCCAGGCGCCCCATAGGATGTAACTTTGTAAAGCCTTTAATATCTACTTACATATGTATGCATATATATATATATGTTTAATTTTCCTTCAGTACAAATGGAACATCTGCAACTTGCTTTTTATGCTGAAAATATGTCTTAAAGAATTCTTCATTTTTCTTTAACTGTTACACAATATTTCACTGTGCAGAGGGACCATAATTTATCGCATTCTGTTGATGAAATTTAAGATATATATATATAGTTCCTACTCTATATATACACATTTAGTTCCTACTCTAATTCCAGGACTGTTCTAGAAGTGAATAATACAAAGTTCCTGCCCTGATGAGATTTCCATTTTGCAAATAATGCTGCATTGGCACATACTTGTGTATTTTTGCACATATGAGTATAAGATACTTCTGTAGGAAAGGACATAAAAATTTTTAATTTTATAAATAAACATAATGGATTATCAATAAATGCTGGTTGAATAAAGGAATAAAGATAACTCTCTAAAGCTACTCTCTAAATTATAAAATTAATAATAAGCAGATATGCCTTATTTGGTGTGAAAAACAATTAAAATCTTAAAAATTAGTTTTCTGGGCATCTGGGTGGCTCAGTTGGTTAAGCATCAGACTTCAGCCCAGGTCATGATCTCATAGTGCGTGAGTTTGAGCCCTGCGTCCAGCCCTGTGCTGACAGCTCAGAGTCTGGAGCCTGCTTCCGATTCTGTGTCTCCTTCTCTCTGCCCCTCCCCAATTCATGCTCTATCTCTCTGTGTCTCAAAAATGAATAAATGTTTTAAAAAATTTTTAATTACTTTTCAACATTAAAACAAAAGGAGTTAACTAAAATGAAGATTTCTGTCATTTCTTGGAAAATCAGAAGGTCTGGTCCTTCTGATTGGGTCCACATTTGCACAGGGCAGCTGAAGCCAAGTGAGGAATGAGTAGTGGTTTGCCAAAGTCCCCACTATCCTGTTGTCTTATACCAGGCCACTTTACTCATTTATGTTACTCATATTATGTTACTCATTTATGTTACATTATGTTATGTTACCTGGCTCCTATAGCTTTTGAATTTCATGTTACCCATTATGAAGCAAAGAAAAAACATATTTAAAAGCAACAGAATGACTCTCAGCTCTGGAATGTTTAACAATGACTTCATACAACATATTAATTCATATAATACAACAATTTGTGTCTTTAAGAAAAAGCATTGGTCAGCTTGGGAGCACAGAAAAAGGAAATTCAGGAGGTGAATGATGGCATTGTCCTTCCAAACATATGTTGGAAACAGGATATTTTAGCCAGAAAACCAGCTGACCATTTCAGTGGCAGATAGAGTATAGAGGTTAAAAGCATAGACTTTAAAGTTAGACTGACTGGGTTGGAATCCTGGTTCTGACATTTACTAGCTATAGGACTTTGGGCAGTGCAATGGACTGAATGCTGAAAACCTAAAATCCAATGTGAGGGTGTTTAGAGGCGGGGGACTTTAGGTGGTAATTAGATCATGACATTGGACCCTCATGAATGGGAATAGTACTTATAAGAAGAGACTCTCTCCGCTCTGTAAGGATACAGCAGTCTGCTAACCAGGAAGAGCGCTCTCACTAGAACGTGACCATGGTGGCATCCTGAGCTTGGACTTCCCAGCCTCCAGAATTGTAAGAAATAAATGTCTGCTGTTTAAGTCACTGGGCTATGATATTTTTTTTTAAAGCAGCCCAAACTCACTAAGATAGGCAGATTATTTAGCTTCTTTCTACTCAGCTTCCTCATCTGCAAGTGGGAATGACACTGTATCCTACTTCATAGATTTGCCGCGATATTTAATTGAGTCACCATACATAAAATACTTAGAGGAGTGCCCGGCCCATATAAGCTGCCATTACTAATATAGATGGATCAGATACTCATATAATGATGCCCTTAAGTTTATGCTTCAAATAAGTACTTAATTCTTTTTTTCCTAAGTTCTTACCAAGAAACCTTCCGATGGCTTCCTGATACGGCACAATGAAATCCTTCAGGCCTCTGAGAATAACTACCTGCAGAGTTTTTGATTTGATTATCTGAGTCTTTATCAATCAGTACATCACTGAGATGTGCTGCCAGGAAAGCAGAATTCAGTGACAGCTTGCAACTTTTTATTACCAGCAACAGTGTTTGGCTATGGAGAGTTTCTTTTAAGTACCCTGGCAAAGGATTGAAATTATTTTGAGTTTGATTTCCTATTCACCTATTTTGTTGGTTCTACAAATGAATCCATAGTCACTCATATGTAAGAGCTTGAGACTGCAGGAAGTGAGCTCTCAATGCCTTTAAAATGCGAATCTTGGACAAGTCATTTCAGTATAATAAAAAGTAATTACTTTATACTGATATAAAATTTATTAACTTGTTGACATTGACTAGGCTGCAGTAACCTTTACACTATCCATATAGAATTCTATGCACATAGAGGTCTTGCTAGGCCAACTTTTCTTGACGTTTCAACAAATTATTATAGGCAAATGGATATTACTAATTAAAAATAAGTTTTCCCTATTAACTTATGAGTCTTCTTAAAAACACTTTGTCAGCATTCCATGAGTACACTACTAGGTTTAAGATTAATATATTGTTTTTGATTTAAATTAAAGCATTTTAAAATACTGTTTATATTAACAATATATTATAATATATTATATATTATTTAATATATAATATATAATTTAATATACATTATATAATTATATATAATATATAAATTATTAAATTATTATATTAAATTATATTAATTAATTAATTATTAAACTATTATATAAATTATTAAATTAATTATTAAAATAAAATATATTATAAAATTATATAATATATATTAACAATATATTAAGATTAATATATTGTTTTTTATTTAAATTAAAGCATTTCTTTAAAATACTGTTTATTATTTAGATTTTTCACAAATTCAGATGGACTCTCCTTCAAATATAATTCTAAGTGTGAACGAACCCTTCATTCTACATTTCTTACTCCAAAGGGACACGGTGTGAAACAAGTAGTGTAAACATTGCTGCCCCTCATTATGTGACTCTGTGAAAGCCATTTTGCCTCAGTGTGGCAGTCATGGAGGTGACCCACTCACATATCCTTTCAAAAACACCTGCTGCAGGAAGCATGGATGACAGACACCTTTCAACTGCCACACTTTTGGATCCACTATGGAATTCATCGAAGGCCATGCCTTTCCAGGCTGCTCCCAGACTTGGATTGAACACAGAGAGGATACTAACCTGGCCTTTCTTATCTGCAATGACTCTACTAGCAGTGCTCACTCTATAAGCAAAGAATCCCATCCAGCAGAGTATTCATAAAAAATAAAAAAAAAAAACCCACTTCACAGAGAATGAGGTACAGAAGTGGGCCCATATCCATGAAATCTAATTGTTGTATCACATACTGGACTATTTACATGAAGCTGGTCTTATAGAGTACTGGAAAGGCCTACTGAAGTAACAGCTAAATCAGCAGCTGAAAGACAATACTCTACAGTGAAGGTGCACCATTCCTCAGGATACAGTATAGGCACTAAGTCAGAAATCTCTGTATGGCAGTGTGTTTCCAATAGGAAAGCTATCTGGATCTGGGAACCAAAGGGTGAAAGGAAGAACAGCTTCATTTACAATCACTCCTGATGACCCACTGGGGAACATTGTGTTTCACCTCCCACAACTCTGGGCTGGGCAGAGTTAGCAGTCCTAGTCTTTAAGGTTTTCTCTCTTGCCAGGGGGTACAACACTGATATATTGAACTAGAAGATATTTAGTAGTAGGGCATTTTTAACCCTTTGCAGGGGCAGGCAACCAAGGATACTTGACTCTGATTAGCAAGAAGAGATGGGACTGCTTTCACACAGTAGAGACGAGGAAGAATACAGGTGGAGCACAGGTGGTCAACTTGGGTGCCTCTTGACATTCCCTTGCCCAATGATAACTGTGAATGGACACATGCAACAACCCCAGAGTAAGAAGGATATGATGACCAAAGTCTACAACCCCTTAGGAATGAATGTTTAGGTCCTATCACGTCTATTCCTCAATCCCCTAGCTCTTCTTTTCTGCCGAGTACAGGGAAGGCACCTTCTATGAGGGAGTTTTATCCCTTATTTTCAGGAATAAAGAGGGTCAGAGTGCCCTTCCCATGTCTGCTATTTCTCAATGCCTTTAATTTAAAGTAATCAATACATTGAAGCAACATATTTTGGTGTGACATGCTCTAAACTCCTCCTGTTTTGTTGCCTGTTTGTAAGGTCCAACTGTTCTTCCTGCTCTGTTTTGCCCATCTTTGAAATTCAGTCCTCATTGTAGCATCTACCCTGTGGGTTCAATTCATGGGGCCCTTGCTATAGGCATCACATAACTTGTTACTTTCAAAATATGCCATCTTGTATTGCGAATATCTGTTTAATGTATTTGTCTTATCTCCCCAACTAGACAACAAATGCTTTAAATAGTTGACTCATTTGTTAAATACCCACCATCTCATAATTTTAAAAATGCATCACTTTAATAATTTATTTTTTTATTTTTATTTTGGAGAGCACACAGATGAGCAGGGGAGAGGGGCAGAGGGATATATACACACATACACATACATATATATGTATATATATATATAAATATATATATATATATATATATATACACAGCATATACACACACACACACACACACACACACACACACACACACACACACAGAATTCCAAGCAGCCTCCATGCTCAGCAGAGCCAAATGGGGGGCTTGATCCCAGGACCCTGGGATCATGACCTGAGCTGAAATCAAGAGTCGGCTGCTCAATTGACTGAGCCACCCAGGGGTCCAATAAAAATGCATCATTTTAGATGGTGAAACTGGTATGCAGACTGTCATTGCTGTAGTCACTCATCATACCAAGAGTACTGGAGTTAATGAGAATATTATAGTATAATAAAATTGAATGATTATTTTATGCTGGGCATGATTCTAAATTCCTTACATATATTAATTTAATGCATGACATTAGTATCATCCTTCATGGTTTTCCTTCTTTCATAACTCATATCTAACCCATCCAATTCAATGAACTCTACTTCCAAAATAGACCTGGAATTCTCTTACTTCTGCCCAAATTCACTAGCACCATCCTGGTTCCTGGCTCCACCGTGTCTCTCTTCAATTACTGCAATAGCCTCACCATAGGTAGGTGTATTCTTAAAACAGCACAGTGTAATCTTTTAAAAGTTTTAAGTCAGACTTCTGTCCCAAACCCTACAGTGGCCACTGACTTCACTCAAAATAAGACAAAGTTCTTTATGGCTTACAAGACCCTATATATGATCTTCCTCCTCCCTCCATCACTGGAACCTCATCTCGCTGTACTCTCTGCCTCACAGTACTCTCAGAGCTGCTCTGCTCCCACATGGGCCAGCCTTGTTCCTCTACAGACACCTAATATACCTGGGGCCTTGGTTCTAGCTTTTCCTTCTACCTGGAGCACATCTCCAGTCATACACAGCTATCGCTTTGAGTTGGCTCAAATCTCACCTTCCCAGAAGTCCTATCTTGCCTTTTAATTCTGCAACTTGCCCTTCTGCCTCCTTCCTGATTCCTCTCAATCTCTAATTTTTTTTTCATACCACTTACCACTTTTTAAGATATTACAGGATTTTTTTAACCTGCATGTTGTCTGCTCTCCTCACCCCTATATAAACTTCAGGAAGGTAATGATCCTTGTTTTATTCATGAATGTATCCCAAAGAGCTTAAAACAGTGTCTGGTACATGAAAGGCATTCAATAAATACTTAGTGAATGATTCTGCAAGGCCAAGGCTCTTTCGGCTTCTACGGTGCTGTATTTACGCAAAGGGCCGAACCCCAGGGAGCTTCGAGCTTCACAGGGGTAGTTTCAGGTTTAGATTTGTAATACAAAGGAGATATTAGGTTAAAAAAACACTAAAGGGTGCAGTTAGTTTCTTGCAGGTGGCTGAGGCAGTGAGGGCACACTTCCTCTCCCTTTACATGTTCCAAGTGTTTCCATTTGCAGCCTAAGTGATTTTGAACGTTCTCTTGCCGAAACAAATCCACTACCACCGCATTTGGGCTTGGCGACGCGGACCCTGCCCTTTCCCTGGCAGCTTCAGTGCCCTCACTTAGGTGGTCAGGCCGCGCCTAAACATCATTTTTTTCCTGGGCCAGGAGGGCTCTGTCACAGGGACAAGGCGCCGACGTGCCGCCTCCTCCGTGGTCAGGTGTCCCACAAGGCAGCCTCAGAGGTCGCAACGCCCCGCCGCTGACAGGCAGCGAGGCGAACACCCGCGCCAGGCCCCGCGGCGCGTCACGGCCCGCGGCGGCTGCGGCGGCGACTTCCCAGCTTCCCCCCCCCCCCCCACCCCGCGCCCGTCGCACGCACGCGTACTGCGCCCAGCATGAGGGTCGCCGCTCTGATCAGGTAACGCGGCGCGGGTGCCGCCTTCCTCCTCCCCTGCCGGCCTCTCATCCTTTCCTGCTGGTAAACGGCAGCTACCGCCGCCGCCTTCGGCGGCGCGGAAGAGTGTCTGTGCAGGAACCGCGTGTCCGGGGGCCCAGCGGCTCCTCCCGGCCACAGGAAGAGGCGGAGTTTTCGGGCTATTGCTCGGCCCCTCCCGCGGCCCTGGACCGAGGCTCTTCAGTCTGTCAGCCCCTGGCTCTGATTTTCTGGCCCTCATACGTGAATTCACATTGGGTTCACCAGGGGAACTTGAAAACCCACCCTTGTCTGGGTCTCACTGGCAGAGCGCTGGTTTCATTACTCTGACAAGGTTCCGGGTCGGATTCTTAAAAAGTGTAATGGGCAGTGAAGTTTGAGAGCCAACGGCTTCAGTTCCACTTACTCAGACCTCTTCTGCAGTTCCTTGTCTTTCTGCGCCGACTTTGGTCCGCCTTCCTCCGGGGGCTGTTACTAGCTCCGCCCCCTCCCGCTTAAGGCCACTTCTCCCTCGCCTGCAGTCCCACCTTCGACTGGTTTGGTTTTGACCAAGGTGTATTTTACCTTGGGGCTCAAGTACAGAGAAAGGGTCTCTTCCCTCGGGATGAAGATGGAATTGTATCAGTGTTATCCTAAATCCAGTTGCTTTTGATATAGACACCTGCTTTTAGATTGACGTATGGTAACATACTCCATTACAAAAGAAGTTTGAAATTTATAGTAGCGCAACTTATTTAGGTGTCTAAAAAAGTGAGTCCTGTGATAACCAAAGACAGACTAGTCTATACTTTTTATTATTTATTTTTCTTTCTTATTTTTTAAAATTTACATCCTAATTAGCATATAGTGCAACAATGATTTCAGGAGTAGATTCCTTAGTGCCCCTTACCCATTTAGCCCATCCCCCCCCCCCACAATCCCTCCAGTAACCCTCAGTTCTCCATATTTATGAGTCTCTTCTGTTTTGTCCCCCTCCCTGTTTTATATAAGGGAAGGGAAAGACAGACTAGTTTAAATGTTTCTATGTGCAATATGTAAACTGAAGCAAAGATAAACATAGTAACATTAAAAAGGGAATTTAGACTACAGTACATGTATATTTGATGAGATTAGGACCTGTATAGAGTGTCTGAGATACATCACAACAAACTTTTCTTTTGTAAGCCCATTGAAGATTTGATAAACGTTTTTGTTCAATGCCCTAGTTAATACTGCTTAACAATAGTGACCTATTAAGAATGCTTAATGTTACATTCTAATCCTTTCTGCAGTGACTGGAATATTCCAATGCCATTTTTATGACTTTATAACGTCAAAATAATTATTGATATTCAGTAAAGTTTTTTTTTTTTTAATTTTTTTGATGTTTATTTTTTATTTTTGAGAGAGAGCACAAATGGGGGAGGGGCAGAGAAAGCAGGACACAGATCCACGAAGCAGGCTCCAGGGTCTGAGTTGTCAGCAGAGAGCCCGATTCAGGGCTTGAACCCACAAACCATGAGATCAATGACCTGAGCCAAAGTCGGCCGCCCAACCGACTGAGCCACCCAGGCGCCCCAGTAAATTTTTTCTGTTAAGTGAATGATTAATCTCTGACCACTGTGATCTTCATGATCAGATAGATAAGAATAAAAAGTAGTCCAGGAAATGAGTAATTTACATCATATGCAATTTGCCAAAAGTTTAACCATTGAAGTAAGACACACCAACTGAAGATTCAGATCCTGGCGACATTGATAAAAGATTACTATAATCCATTACAGTAAATATTCAGTAATGTGTATATATTACTTTTATGGTAAAAAAGCAAATTACTAAAAAACGTCAATGTTGGAAAATTCTTGCTAAATGTAAGATCTGTATAAATGTTAGGAGACATGCTATAAGTATGAATATATAACAATTTATATATAAGAATATGAATGCATACATAAATATACATTTATATGAATATACATTTGAATATATATGAATTTAAACTTAAATACGGTGAATCTATTTGTAACGTATCGTGTGTGTGTGTGTGTGTGTGTGTGTGTGTACTAAAATGAGAGATGGGATATATTTGTGTGCTTTAAGGGATAAGTGAAACCAAGATTCTCACATATCTTTAGAGCATAAAGAACATTATTCTTCTTATACACAAAAGATTGACTTCTTCAATTTTACAGTTGAATGACACCTTGAGGATTAGCTAAACCATTCTCTGGTTTTATAATGAAGCATGTAAACCCAAGCACATTGAGTAATTTCACTTAGTATACCAGAGGTGGGAATTAAAATTCTAATCTATAGGACTTTTCACCTAACATATGCTTAGGTACTTTGTAATGTTCTAAGAGGCAAGTAAGTTGCTCAGCATTTTCAAAACCTTTTGTTCTTACAGTATTTTTTGGACACTAACATTCCATAGAGCACAGTTTAGGAAATGCTATTTTAAAGCCATATTTGAAATTTTAACGTATTTACAAATGAATTATAAAGCTAAGTTCTGATTATAGGTGTAAACTCTTTATTATTTTTTTTAAGTTTATTTATTTTGAGACAGAGAGTGGGAGCAGGGGAAGGGCAGAGAGACAGAGAGGGAGAATCTCAAGCAGGCTCTACATTGTCATCGTACAGCCCAATGTGGGGCTCTAACCCACAAAACTGTGAGATCATGGCCTGAGGTGAAATTAAGAGTCAGAGCTCAACCCCCTGAACCACCCAGGTGCCCAGGTGTATACTCTTTAATCTTTAATAATCTAAAGAATTAGAATTGTGGTTTTATGCACATAAATCTTTAATATTCTAAATATTCTAAAGAATTGGTGAAATCTTTTTGTCCTGAGAAAATAGAGCAGTGAAGTTCAATAGGGGAAGTTGTGGAAGATTTAGGGGAATATCAGAGTCTGAGGAAAGGGAGCATGATGTATAACTTCACCATGCCCCTTGTGGTCTCGCCTTGAGAAGTTCTGGAATGACCATTGTTATTGATTAGAAGAATGCGGTAGAGGCAGATAAATGTTGGCAACTAAAATAAAAGGCCAAAGGTCCAGTTTCTAGGACAAGCAGTCTCTTTTTAAAAGTTTCTTGGTCTATGAACAGGTCTCAAGTGCCTGGAGGGGCACCTGCAGATCTTAAGCAAAGATTGGAAAGAATGGAACAGTAGGGAAAAAAGGGAGGTAATGATAAAGTAAAGGAAGAAACACGTACAATGAAAGGCAGTAGAGTTTTATTTTTTTAATTTTATTTGTTTAATTTAAATCCAAATTAGTTAGCATATAGTGCAACAATGATTTCAGGAGTAGATTCCTTAATGCCCCTTACCCATTTAGCCCATCCCCCCTCTGACAACCACTCCAGCAACCCTGTTTGTTTTCTGTATTTATATTATTGTAAATAGTATAATTATTTATCCCTGTTTTTATATTATTTTTGCTTCCCTTCCCTCATGTTCATCTGTTTTGTCTCTTAAAGTCCTTATATGAGTGAAGTCATATGATTTTTGTCTTTCTCTGCCTAATTTCACTTAGCATAATACCCTCCAGTTCCATCCACGTAGTTGCAAATGGCAAGATTTCATTCTTTTTGATTCCCAAGTATATGCCATTGTATATAAATACCACCTCTTCTTTATCCACTCATCCGTTGATGGACATTTGGGTTCTTTCCATACTTTGGCTATTGTCGATAGTGCTGCTATAAACATTGGGGTGCATGTGTCCCTTTGAAACAGGATACCTGTATCCCTTGGATAAATACCAAAGTAGCTGCACCAGTTTGCATTCCCACCAGCAATGCAAAAGAGATATTCTTTCTCTGCATCCTCACCAACATCTGTTGTTGCCTGAGTTGTTAATGTTAGCCATTCTGACAGGTGTAAGGTCGTATCTCATTGTGGTTTTGATTTGTATTTCCCTGATGATGAGTGATGTTGAGCATTTTTTCATGTGTCATTTGGCCATCTGGATATCTTCTGTGGAGAAGTGTCTATTCATATCTTTCGGAGAGGCAGTAGAGTTTTAAACCAAAATAAAGGTTGCCATTCAACCTTGTTATAGATGAACTTGGCATAGAGGTTGCCATTGGCATAAAGGTTGCCATTCAGCCTTGTTATAAATAAACCACTTGTCTTGACTAAGTGATTTGCCCTTGCCTTAGGTAGATTTGGTATGAGAATTTAGAAGTTCCTTTCAATCTGTTTATTAGATCTAAGGCTCAAGCCTTGTCCTGCCATCATCCATATAGTGATAGCTAAAGTACTGATGGTATTGATGTTTAACTTCATCAGTGTAATTCAGCATTTTGTTTTCTAGCTCTATAGAATGTGAACCCACCATGGCCATCAAACTGTCTTTAGATTGGGTCTCAGATCTTTAATTTGAGCCTTTAATTGGTGATGGTGGTCAGTTTTTAGATTTCTTATAGTAAAACAGAATAGACTGTTTTCTACTTTTCCATAGAAAATTTTATCTAAGGAATATATGTAATAGCTGTTTAGCTAGAATTTACAATTAAATCATATTTTTAATTTTCAAAGCACTTTGTATATAAAGGAGAGCCACTGTTATAAACCAAAGAGACCAAAGAGTTATCATATTTTATTTAGAATGGTCTTTGTTATCCTGGCACATAATTTCACAAGCTCTTGTCAGTAGCAACCTTAGGCATTCAGATGCATTTGTTTAGTTTGCTTCTGCTATGGAAATTAGATGTGGTCTTTTGTGTTTTAATTCTAAAGCAGTTCCTGAAGTATTCTGAAAAGTCGAATAAGTATATTTTGATATCTAATGATTCTATGTTCAATAATGGTCAATAACCTGATATTTATCTCTTTATTTCTTTTTAAGTGGTGGGAAGGACAGCTGTTATAATATGATGCAGTGCATTGCTGCTGGGCATCAGATCGTTGCTTTAGCAAATCTAAGACCAGCTGAAAACCAAGGTAAGTGTATGATACACTTACTGGGAAGTTCTCTAAATGACTGAAACTCCCAACTTCATAATTGCATTCTATTGTATGCAGTATGCAAAGACAAAAATGGAACTAATATATATTTAGCACCTAATTAGATGCTAGGTTCTATGCTAAGTGTCTTTAATTGCATATCCTTTATTTCTCTTAAGAACTCCTAGACAGTTTTATTAGACAGAGATACTGAAACTCATAGTTTTCTAAATTTCTCCAAGGTACGTAACTAGAATAAACTTGTAGACCTGAGGCTTGAACCCTTGAACCTCCTTACTTCAGAGTGTACTGCTCTTCCACCACAGCACATTCCAAGTATTGTAAGCAATGTACAGGTGAATAAGATACACCTTCTAGGAGAGTGGAAAGTAAGACATATAATGATAAATGATCCATCTTACATGTACGCTAAACATGTAAGACTTGAGAGAAGCATAAAGCAGTACATTTCCACTTTTTATTTGCCTGTGATAACAAGGGCATCCACAAATAACCCACAGATCTCATGTAAGCTGTTTTTTTTTTTTTTCAGTTTTCTTCCCAATGAAATTTCCGTAATTAGAAATTTTCCCCCCGTGACCTTGTCTGTGTCCAAGTTTCCCCTTTTGATAAGGACACAAGTCATATTTGGATTAAGAGACCACCCTAATGATCTTATTTTAACTAATTACATCTGCAGTGACCCTACTTGCAAATAAAACCACATTTTGAGCTATGGATATTAGGATTTCAGGGAAAGAATTTGAGAGGGACACAATTCAACCTTCGATAATTTCTTTTATTTTTACTGAGATATAACTGCCATATAATATTGTATTAGCTATAGGTGTACAATGTAATGATTTGGTATATGTATATATTAAGACATAATTACCACAATAAGATTAGTTAACATCTATCACCATGCATAGTTGTACTTTTTGTTACGATTAGAACTTAAAAAAAAAGGAAAATATTCACCAATTTGCCTTTTATACTCTTCTATTATACCCATATAATTATAGATATTAACCGCTAAGGTATAATAGGGAACGATTTACACTTGTCTGACTTTATTTAATACTACTCCACATGGCTCTTCTAGTAAGAGCTTTTTATCATCCCCTTTACTCAGCTTTTTTGAAGACCATGCTTTGGCTCTATTGTTATTTTAGGATGAATTAAATGAGTAGTATATGTAAAAACACTAATTAGAGTTCCTGGCATGAAGTAAGCATCCAGTAAATTTAGTTGAATCTGAATCTAGTGCTAAATATGTCCCTTTTTTTCCCTCCCTCCCTCCCTCCCTCCTTTCCTTCTTTCCTTCCTTCTCTCCTTCCTTCCCTCACTCCCTCCCTCCCTCCCTCCCTCCTCAAGGCTGCCAGTCTGTTGAATTTTTGTTTTTTATATCATTTTACAGTTATTTTCTATTTATTTTGTCTTTGATTTTTATCCCCAAATAGACTGCTTATTCTTGAGAGGAGAGATTATGTCTTCTATGTTTCTTTAGTTGCGCCTTAGTACTTGGGACTGCTCTATGCCTCTATAGTAGGCATTCACTCAATTATTGGTGGACAGATGAATAATGAACTAACTAGAATTAGGCCTGGAATATCAAGCAGTTATTTCAGTCAGATATCTGAATTTTCTTTATTTCACACTTAAGACCCAAGTAGTGCTGGAAGTGAAGTGGGAAGGTAGAGATTTGAAATATTTTATAGGAAGAAATAGAAAACAGGTCTTGTAAAGGATCAAGGGTAAACACACAGTCTAGGATTTTGCACTAGGGTTTCAATGATGAATAATATAACAGCATTTAAGGATGCTTGGAAATGACCTCCTTTTTCTGACTTTAAATAATACAGAGAAAACTCTTTGACTAAGCTTGAATGGAAACTGTATTGTAACTTCTATATTATAAAAGAAGAAGCAGACTTTTGTTGCAGCCTTATGTTCTGTTACTAAAGGGAAAAAAAACTTCCCTTATTCCTTCTGGCTAAGCAGGCAAGTGGGTTTTTTAAGCTTTCTATCTGAGAGGTCTTGGTATTTAAAAAACAGAAATTTATATAATATATATAATGATATGATTTTTCTACCTGGAGTTTCTATCTTGTTTTAAACTTCTCTACGTGAATTAGTATAGTTACATTTTATTGAATCGTTGATGTATAATCTTCCATGTGTTCATGGTTCACTGGCAGGGTGGATAAGATGATAAAGTGTATCTCTAAATTATACTTCAGAATGGTATGGAGACATTTACTTAGAATATTGCTAGAAAAATTCAACAGTAAATGGAATTAAAATATTATGAAGTAAAAGCTGGGAAAAAAAAATCAGCTGAAACTGTAGGGGAAGAGAGTAGATGGCTGTGGGTTGGTAAATGGAGAGGATTTAGCTAATCTTGATTTAAAGTCAGCAGGAAATTGGTGATTATTGAATGATTCATTGATTGACTTATTTTTTCCCCAAACATGTTGTAAAAGGAACTGTAATGAGGAAAGACTGGTAGAGATGACTCCAGTATGAAATTGGTTAGAGTGAATTCATGGCACTGGGTTTTCACTGCGTAGTCTGGAAAGGAATTTATTTCCATCAATGGGGATAATGTGAACTTGTCATAAAATTCACAAAACCATCTCTTTAAATTTGTAGTAGGAACTTTTGTGGCATGTTAATTGAGGTGCTTCAGGCAACAGTGGAGTCTTTTGGTTTTATTTGATCTCATACCATTGTTGCAATATAGGTTCCATTAATACAAGTTACATTGTGGTTAGGACTAAATGGAGCCTTAAAGGAAAATTGTCTTCTAGGTTTTTTGAAGTCAGTAAAATGTTTTAATTATTGTGCCAACATCAGGAAGTTTCTTGCTGAGAAGCTCAAAGTTCTTTAAATATATTAATTCAATTGTATCAGTGTTCTTTAAAACTAATATATTTAAAGATCCAGGGTAAGTGTGAGATGAGGGTAGGCTGAAAGGTTTTTGGGTGACTTTGGCTATATCTCTACTTCCTACTGTTGACTAGGAGTAGACAGGTATGTAGTAATAATGTGAGTACATGCAAGCCAGTGTGGTGTATGGGTTGGGTTCATATCTGGTGGGCCAAAATGTGATGGCATATGGTGATGGTTTTGATTAATGAAGGGGCCCTTAAAATATCATTTTTTCATCCCTTTTGATAGGATACTCTTCATACTCAGGTTAATTGGACATTCTTGGCATATATGCATACATACATACATACATATATGTCAAATAGTGTTGTAACCTTTTTTTTTAAAACTTACTAACACATTGTGAACATATTCCGTGTTATTACTATTCCATCACAATATTTCCTAGATATATTCTTTGAATCACAAATACCTGATAAAATGTAAGTCTTTTAAGGGTACATAAATTTGAGATATAGTTCATAATCTCTCCCCTTATTGAAACACGTTAAAGCACATTAGCCTAGGAAGAATTACAGCAAAGACACCTGTTTAACATGGTTATCCCGTTTTTAATAAATTATTTGACCATGGAATCCTTTCTGCATCCAGTATTTATTATCATCACATGGGATTCCTATTCTGCAGAACATACTTTAGAAAACTAAAAGGCAACCAATGGAATGGGAGTAGATATTTGCAAATGACATATTGGATAAAAGGTTTATATCCAAAATCTATAAAGAACTTACCAAACTCAACACCCAAAAAACAAATAATCCAGTGAAGAAATGGCAGAAGAAGGGGTGCCTGGGTGGCTCAGTTGGTTAAGTGTCCAACTTCAGCTCAGGTTGTGATCTCACGGTTCATGAGTTCAAGCCCCGCATTAGGCTCTGTGCTGATAGCTCAGAGCCTGGAGTCTGCTTTGGATTCTGTGTCTCCTTCTGTCTGTGCCCCTCCCTGACTCACACTCTCTTTCTCTCAAAAATAAATAAACATTAAAACAATTTAAGAAAGAAAGAAAGAAAGAAAGAAAGAAAGAAAGAAAGAGAAAGAGAGAAAGAAAGAAAGAGAGAAAGAAAGAAAGAAAGAAAGAGGCAGAAGACATGAATAGACACTTCTCCAAAGAAGACATCCAGATGGCCAACAGACACATGAAAGGATGCTCAGTATCACTCATCATCAGGGGAATACAAGTCAAAACCACATTGAGATACCACCTCACACTGGTCAGAGTGGCTAAAATTAACAACTCAGGAAACAACAGTTGTTAGCGAGGATGTGGAGAAAGAGGATCTCTTTTGTACTGTTGGTGGGAATGCAAACTGGTGCAGCTGCTCTGGAAAATAGTGTGTCGATTCCTCAAAAAATTAAAAATAGAATTACCCTATGATTCAGCAAGTGCACTGCTAGGAATTTATATGGAGAGTACAGGAGTGCTGATTCATAGGGGCACATGTATCCCAATGTTTATAGCAGTGCTGTCAACAATAGCCAAATTATGGAAAGAGTCAAAATGTCCATCAACTGATGGATGAATAAAGATGTGGATTATATATACAATGGAATACTACTTGACAATGAAAAAGAATGAAATCTTGCAATTTGCAACAACGAGGATGGAACTGGAGGGTATTATGCTGAGTGAAAAAAGTCAGTCAGAGAATGACCGATATCATATGTTTTCACTCATATGTGGAATTTGAGAAACTTAACAGAAGACCATGGGGGAAGGGGAGGGCAGAAAATAGTTTCAGAGAGGGAGGCAAACCATAAGAGACTCTTAAATACAGAGAACAAACCGAGGGTTGATGGGGGGAGGGATAAGGGAGAGGGAAAAATAGGTGATGGGCATTGAGGAGGACACTTGTTAGGGTGAGCACTGGGTGTTGTGTATTAGCCATGAATCGCAGGAATCTACTCCTGAAGCCAAGAGCACACTGTATACACTGTATGTTAGCTAACTCGACAATAAATTATATTTTAAAAATTAAAATTAAAATTAAAAAATAGAGGGGCGCCTGGGTGGCGCAGTCGGTTAAGCGTCCGACTTCAGCCAGGTCACGATCTCGCGGTCCGTGAGTTCGAGCCCCGCGTCAGGCTCTGGGCTGATGGCTCAGAGCCTGGAGCCTGTTTCCGATCCTGTGTCTCCCTCTCTCTCTGCCCCTCCCCCGTTCATGCTCTGCCTCTCTCTGTCCCAAAAATAAATTAAAAATGTTAAAAAAAAAAAAAAAAAAAAAAAAAAAAATTAAAAAATAGAAAAAATAAAAAGAAAATGCTCCTTCTTCATTTGCAACAACATGGATGGGCCTAGAGGGCATTATACTAAGTGAAATAAGTCAGACAGGGAGAGACAAATATTATACAATTTTACTTACATGTGGAATCTAAACCAAACTAATGAACAAACAAAACACTAGACAAATACAGAAAACAACTAGTGATTGCTAGAAGGAAAGTGGGTAGGGGAATGGGCGAAAGTGGGTTAAGAGATACAGACTTCTGTTTATAAAATGGGCATGTAGAGTAGCATAGGAAATATAGTCAATAATATTGTAATAATGTTGCATGGTGGCAGATGGTGACTATATTGTGGGAAGCACTGAGCAGTCTATAGAATTGTCACATCAATATGTTGTACACTAATATAACATTGAAACTAATATAACATTGTATGTTAATTATACTTCAACAATAAAGTAAAAAATAGAAAATGCTTTTCCTCAAAATTATATTAATGGTTGCAAAGTATTTCATTATGAATACACTATAATTTTTAATATAAATAATGCTATGATGAATATCTGCAAATAATATTTTGTACCTTCATGATTCTTTTTTCTCAAAAGTAAATATGACATCAAAAAGCCTGATCCAATATATTTGTAAGTTTGTTTGTATCATCAAAATAGTCTGGTGTGACTCATCTATTTTGAATATTTTACCTGTATTGATATTTGTGGAATCTTGTGACAACCAGTGATTTGTATTACTGACTAGCTTAAGCTATGTTTCTGTACACATTTGAAACTGCTCTAACAATATTGAATTTCTTTTTCTTTTTTAGATAAACAGTTTTATTAAAAGTATATTACAAAGCTCATGGGTCCACCTGAGACATGGTTTATTTATTATTCTTTATTAAGATAAAATTGGTATATAACATATTAGTTTCAGGTATATAACATAATAATTCAATGTTTGTTTAAACTCCAAAGTGACCACCATGATATATCTCCTTACCATTCATCGCCATACGATTGACCACCCTCACCCATTTCACACATGCTCCTTCAACCCCCTTTCCCTCTGAAAACCACAAATCTGTTCTCTGTATCTGTAAGTATGATTTTGTTTTTGTCTTTTTTTGTTTGTTCATTTGTTTTGTTTTTTAGATTTCACATGTAAGTGAAATCATTTGATACTTGTCTCTTTCTGACTTATTCCACTTAGTGTGATGCCTTTGTATGTGGCAGTATATATGCCACATCTTCTATATTCATTTATCCATTGATGGACACATATTGTTTCCATTTCTTGGCTATTGTAAATAATACTACAGTGAACGTGGGGATGCATATATCTTTTTTGAATTAGCATTTTTGTTTTCTTTGGATGAATACCCAGAGGTAGAATTGCTGGATCATATGGTAGTTCTAGTTTTAAATTTTTCAGTAACCTCCATACTGTTTCCCATATTGGAAATTTCTTATTAATTTACATTCCCACCAAAAGTGTATGAGAATTCCCTTGTCTCCACATCCTCTACAACACTTGTTGTTTTTTATCTTTTTAATAATTGCCATTCTGACCAGTATGAGATGTCACATTGTGATTTTGATTACATTTCTCTGATAATTAGTAATATTTGACATCTTTCCATGTGCTTATTGGTGATTTGTGTGTCTTCTTTAGAAAACTGTGTATTTAGATTCTCTGACCATTTTTATTTGGATTGTTTGGGTTTTTTTGCTCTCAAGTTCTTTATTTATATTGGCTATTAATCCCTTATTGGATATATGATTTACAAATATTTTCTTCCATTCAGTAGGTTGCTTTTTTATTTTGTTGATAGTTTCCTTTGCTGTGTAGAAGCTTTCTAGATTGATCTAGTCCCATTTGTTTATTTTTGGTTTTGGAGTCTGATCCAAAAGCTCAGTGCCAAGACCAATGTCAAAGAGCTTACCACCTATGTTTTCTTCTAGAATTATTATGGTTTCAGGTCTTTCATCTATTTTGAGTTCTAATTTGTTTTAAGTTTTCAACCTGTTTTGAGTTCATTTTTGTGTATGGTATAAAATGGTGATGTAGTTTCAGTCTTTGGCATGTAGCTGTCCCATTTCTGAACACCATTTATTGAAAGAGACTATTGTTTCCCCAATGTATATTCTTAGCTCCTTTGTAATAAAGTAATTGACGATATATGTGTGGGTTTATTTGTGAGCTCACTATTCTTTTCCACTGATCTATTTGTCTGTTTTTATGCAAATACCATACTGTTTTGATTACTATAGCTTTATAGTACAGTTTGAAATCAAGGAGTGTGAAACCTCCAACTTTGTTCTTCTTTCTCAAAATTGGTTTGTCCATTCAGGGTTGTTTTTGGCTCTATACAAGTTTTAGAATTATTTGGTCTAGTTCTGTGCAAAGTTCCATTGGAACTCTGATAGAGATTGCATTGCATCTATAGATTGCTTTGGGTAATATGGACATTTTAACAATTAATTTTTCCAATCAATGAGCATGGAATATCTTCCCATTTATTTGTGTCTTCTTCGATTTCTTTCACCAGTATCTTATAGTTTTCAGTGTGCAGGCCTTTAGCCTCCTTGATTAGATTTATACCTAGGTATTTTATTCTGTTTGATACGATTGTAAATGGAATTGTTTTCTTAATTTCTCATTCTGGTGGTTTGTTATCATTGTATAAAAATGTGACAGACTTCTGTATACTAATTTTATATCCTGCAGCCTTTTTGGATTTGTTTATTAGTTCTAATAGTTTTTTGGTGGAGTCTGTAGGGTTACTATATAAAGTATCATGTTATCTGCAAATAGTGACAGTTTTACTTCTTCCTAATGTGGATGCTTTTTTTTTCTTGCTTCATTGTTGTGACTAGAGCTTCTAGTACTATGTTGAATAAAAGTGACGAGAGTGAATGTCATTGTCTTATTCTGATCTTAGAGGAAAAGCTTTGAACTTCTCACTATGGAATATGATGTTAGCTGTGGGCTTGTCATATATTGCCTTTATTGTGTTGAGGCACTTCCCTCTATGCTCACTTTGTTGAGAATTTTTATTATAAATGGATGCCAAATTTTTCTAATGCTTTTTCTGCATGTATTGAGGTGATCATATCATTTTTATCCTTCATTTGTTAATATGGTGCATCATGTTAATTGATTTGCAGATGTGAACCATCTTATTACCCTGGAGTAAATCCCACTTGATTTGTTTGTTGGAAGATTTTTGATTACTGATTCAATCTCCTTACTAGTAATCAGTCTATTTAGATTTTCTATCTCTTAAGGAGTTAGTCTTGGAAGATTGTATGTTTCTAAAAATTTATCCATTTCTTCTACATTGCCAAATTTGTTGTCATATAATTGCTTTTAGTAACTCTTATGATCCTTTGTGTTTCTGTGGTGTCAGTTGTAGCATGTCCTCTTTCATTTCTGATTTTATTTATTTGAAGTCCTCTTAATTTTTTGCTGGATCTAGTCAAAATCTTTGTCAATTTTGTTTATCATTTCCAAGAACCAGCTCTTAATTTCATTGATCTTTTGTCTTTTGAGTCTCTATTTTATTTCTGCTCTACTCTTTGTTGTTTCCTTATTTCTGCTAATTTTTGGCTTTGTTTATTCTTTCTCTTGTTCTTGAGGTGTTAAAGTAGATTGTTTGAGATTTTTCTTGTTTCTTT
Source organism: Prionailurus viverrinus (assembly GCF_022837055.1). Lineage (NCBI taxonomy): Eukaryota > Metazoa > Chordata > Mammalia > Carnivora > Felidae > Prionailurus > Prionailurus viverrinus. Next base: position 62,782,843 of record NC_062566.1, read on the forward strand.
AGGTAAACCTGCATTGCTTTGAACTACCCTTTAAAACTGCTTTTACTGTATCCCATAGGTGTTGGATTGTTGTATTCCCATTTCCATTTGTCTCAAGGTATTCTTTTTTACTTTGCCTTTGATTTCTTTATTGACCCATTAGTTCAATAGCATGCTGTTTAATCTCCACGTACTGCTGAATTTTCCAGTTTTCTTCTTGTATTTGATTTCTAGTTTTCATAACATTGTGGTTGGAGAAAATGATTGCTATTATTTCAGGCTTCTTAAATTTATTATTTTTTTGTGGCCTAATATGTGATCTATCCTGGGGAATGGTCACAAACACTTGAGAAGAATGTGTATTCTGCTTTTGGATGGGATATTCTGTATAAATCTACCAAGTCCATCTGGTCTGATGTGTCATTTAAGGCTGATGTTTCTTTGTTGATTTTTCTGTCTGGGTGATCTATTTATTGATGTAAGTGGTTCTTACTTACATGATGATTAAGGTTCTCTACTACTGTATTGCTGTTAATTTCTTCTTTTAGGTCTGGTAATATTTGATCTGGCAATATTTATATATTTAGGTGCTGCTGTGTTGGGTACATAAATATTTACAAATTTTATGTCATCTTTTTTGATTGATGCTTTTATCATTATATAATGCCCTTGTCTTTTGTTATAGTCTTTGTTTTAAAGTATAACAGTACCACTTTTCTTTTTCCATTTGCATGGAGTATCTTTTCTGTTCCTTCACTTTTATTCTGTGTGTGTCCTTAGAGCTAAAGTGAATCTCTTTTAGGCAACATATAGTTGAGTCTTGTGTTTGTTTGTTTAATCCATTTAGCCACTCTTTGTCTTTTGTTTGGAGAATTTGGTCCATTTACACTGAAATTAATTATTGACAGGTATATTACTTATTGCCATTTGTTAAGTTTCCTATCTTTTTTGTAATTTCTTTCTGTTCCTTTCTTCTTTTCTTGCTGTCTTCCCTTGTGGTTTAATGCCTTTTTTTTGATGTTGGATTTAGATTCCTTTCTCATTATCTTTTGTGTATCTATTATAGGTTTTTGGTTGTTGGTTGCTGTGAGGTTTATATATACATAACATTTCATATATAGCAGTCTGTTTTAAATAGATAACAACTTTAATTTGAATGCATTTTAAAAGCTACATTCCCTCCCCCACACTGTATGTGTTAAAAGTTTTTTCTTTTTTTGTTTTTAAGAGAGAGAGGGGGAGAGAGAGAGTGAGTGTGAATGGCGGAGGGGCAGAGAGAGAGAATCCCAAACAGGCTTTACATTGTCAGTGTGGAGTCAGGGCTCGAACCTATGAACAGAGAGATCATGACCTGAGCCAAAACCAAGTCAGGTTTCAGCTTAAGTTTCAGCTTAATCGACTGAGCCACCCAGGCACCTCATTATGTTTTTAATATTATATTATACATTTTTAATTTTGTATATCCCTTAATTATAATTATAGTAAATTTTTCTACTTTTGTCCTTTAACCTATAAACTGATTTTATAAGTGGTTAATTCACTACCTTTACAATATATTTCCTTTAATCCATTAGATTTTTACTTTCATATGTTTTCTAGTTACTAGATATATGCTTTTTTTTTTTTTTTTTTTACAGCCTAGAGAAATCCCTTTGAAATTTCTTGTAAGGCCAGTTTAATGGTGATAAACTCCCTAAGCTTTTCTTTTCTGAAAAATATTTTATTTCTTTTTCAATTCTGAATGATAATTTTGCTGGGTAGATTTTTCTTGGCTGGAAGTTTTTTTCTTTTCAGCACTTTGAGTATATTATGATACTCCCTCTGGCCCTCAAAGTTTCTGCTGAAAAATCAGCTGATAGTCTTATGGTGGGGGGGTTCCCTTGTATGTAACTATTAGTTTTTTTCTTGCTGCTTTTAATATTCTCTATCTTTAGCTTTTGGTATTTTAATTATAATGGGTCTTGCTATGGATCTCTCTGGATTCATCTTATTTGTAATTCTGTTTGCTTTCTGGACCTGTATGTCTGTTTCCTCAGGTTAGGGACGTTTTTAGCTATTATTTCGTCAGTAAGTTTTCTACCTCTTTCTCTCTTTCTTTTCTCCTTCCAAGACCCCAATAATGTGAATGCTATTATTCTTTATTTTGTCTCCTAGGTCACTTTAGCTATCTTCACTTAATTTTTGTTTCTTTTTTGATCTGATCTTTCTGGGTGAGTTCCATTGCTTTGTCTGCCAGCTCACTAATCCTTTTTCTGCTTCATTTAGTCTGCTATTGAATCCTGCAGTGACTTTTTCAATTCAGTTATTGTATTTTTCAGCTGTGTGACTTCTGTTTGTTACTTTCTTATATTTTCTGCCTCATTGTTGAAGTTCTCACTGTGCTCATCCATTCTTCTCTTGAATTCAGTGAACATCTTTGTGAATACTACTTTGAACTCTTTATCAGTTAAATTATTTAACTCTATTTCAGTAAGGTGTTTTCCGAGGTTTTGTCTTATTCTTTCATTTGGAACATATTCCTCTGTTTCCTCATTTTGCTTTACTCTCTGTGTTTGTTTCTAAATATTAAATGAAACAGCTGTCTTTTCTAGTCTTGATGGGAGTGGCCTTCTGTAGATGAACCTTGTTGTTCAACCTTGCTTTAGCTCCTGGTTGTCTCTTGAACTTTTGTGATTGCCTAAGTAGACTGATTTATTCTTGTTAGGTCCCCAGTGTCAAAGGTGTTCCAAGACCTATCAGTGCTACAAAGGGAGTGATCTCAGTTAAGAACTAGTTTCAGGTGGATTGAAAGCCAGATCCTGAGGCAGCAGTTTTTAAAGAATGCAAATATATACATTTCGGTGGGACCACAAGTGTAAACTCTGCTGTTAGACTTTGAGATTTGATGAAAGTGTCCTTTGGGCATGAGTTACAAAAACCTGGGCTTCTTTCTGAGAGGTATCAGTGAGCTGTAACAAGGCCAAGGGAGGGCTCAAAGATGTAACTTCTTGCCTGTGGTTTCTGAGGGCACCTCTGTAATCTTTAGGTATGTGACTAACATGAAGCCTGTCCCTCAAGTTGAAGCTCCAGGACAAGCATATGGGCCTTTTGCAAAGCAGATGGGAGGAGTTTCAGTCTCCTATCTGTTCAGTGCTGTAGGTGTGGTAGCCTCCATAGAGCTAGTCCTGTGGGGCTTAGAAACAGAAGCCCCTCTGGCTACTAGGTTCAAGTGATCGAGGAGTGTCTGTTGTGTGGACTGTGCTTGGTGGCCAACTTGAGTGAGGCTGCAGGAGAGCACTGAGGGTGATGTCCATGGTTTTAGTGATGCAGGGGAAGAGTGCTGGGTGCAGAACATACCCATGGCTTTAGCAAGGTATGGGAGGAGCACTGGGGTGGGACATGCCCACAGATTTAGCAATGCAGGAAAAGAGTGCTAGAGGTGGGGCTCACCTGTGGATTTAGCAAGGAAAGAGTGCTGAGGGTAGGGCATGCCTATAACTTTTGCCACGTGGGGGAAAAGTATTGGAGGTGAGGCACCTGCACTTGTCACCAGCGCTAGCAATGTGGAAAGAAGGAGAGGGAAAATGTTGCTTACCAGCACTTCCATCTCCAAAGAAAGTCCCAACTTGCCCCTGCCCCTTCAGCAGACAATTATATATTAGCAAATAAATCTTCACGTATGACCCAGTCATCTCTCAAACTGCTGTCTTTGTGCTGGGTCCTGGGAGGAGTGAATCTATGCACAAGCTCCTGAAAAGGAATATCTCAAATCTCCACAGTCCCTTAGACCCCCTGGGTGTGTGCCTCATTGGTTTTCAAAGCCAGATGTTTTAGGGTCCTTGTCTTTCAAGTGCAGGTTTTACAGTTTTGGGGTGTCCGGTGTGGGGCACAAACCCCTCCCTCCTCAGGGAGAGGTTTCAGTATTGTGAGATCCCTTTCTGTTGTGGGTCACTGCTGGGGTTTTGGGCAAGATTGAGTCTCTGCTTTTGTCACACATTTTGATGTGGCCCTTTTATTCCTTGTTGTGGAGGGAGCTATTCAGCTAGAATTCAGTGGGAATTATGCCATATGTAGCTGTAGTTTTGGTATTTCTGTGGAAGGAGGTAAGTTCAGGGTCTTCTTTTGCAGCTATCTTGGACTGCTGCTTAATTTATATATTTTTGTATGTCTTGTTGAAGTACTAAATATAAAATATATCAAGAGCATGTAATTTATTTTTACAAATATTTGTCACTTGTTAACCAAGTAGCTACTTAGTTAAGGAAGGTTTTTTCCTACAACTCCAGATGACTTTGTAAATAACCTTGAATGATTTGAAAAACATTTATGTAATAAAATCTTTAATTGAATAAACTAATCAAAATTTATTGGCTATATTACTCTTCTCTTTAAACATTTATTGTATATAGTTTTAAAAATTTATATGTATCTGTAATTAGTAGTAGAGATGACTAGAGCTGATGTGAACTGGATGCAACTGTGGACAAATGTGCCACTCTTCCACTTTATTTCACTTCGTTAATGCAGAGAGATATACTGTAGTAAGTCTCCAAGCAGTAACCCAGATGGACTTTCAAATCCACTTTCTTTTTCACTCGGTTTTACTGATTATTTCCACTTTCAATGTTGCAGTGGGGTCAGATGAACTGGATAGCTACATGTATCAGACAGTGGGTCATCACGCCGTCGATCTGTATGCAGAAGCAATGGCTCTTCCCCTCTACCGCCGTACCATAAGAGGAAGGAGTGTGGATACGGGACGAGTGTATACCGAACGTGAAGGTGATGAGGTTGAAGATCTCTATGAGCTTTTGAAACTTGTTAAGGTATGCACAGGAACCAATTATATTAACTGAATAATGTAGTAATAATTAACAACTGTTAGTAACCCAGCTATTCTTTGACAAGATATTTAGTCTTTTTGGATAGAAAAGAAAACTTACTATGCCTTTATTTTAAATACTATTTAAAAATAAAACTTTTGGTATAGTTTGGCATTCATGGTTGTCAAATATCTTTAATTAAGTTTTTCCTTAGGATTTTGGAGCTGATGACCTTTTAATCATTTTTTTTTTAACAAATACTTATTGAATGCTACTATGTGCACGGTATATAGTTCTAGACACTGGGGATAGCACAATGAAGAGATCAGACAAAGCCCTGTTCTGTTGGAGCTTACTTTGCAGTGGGAGCAGACAGATAATAGACAAACAAGCAAATCATATGCTTGGTGCTGAAGAGTACTATGAAGACGAAGGAAACAGAGTGGTAAGGAGTGATGAGGGGGTGCTCAAGCAAGACCTTTCTAGTATGGTGAAATTTAAATAGACCTAAAAGACTGAACCTTGCTTAAATCTAGTAAGAGAGATACAAATTAAATTCTTAAGTCCCTGTACATAAGAGTTTGGCAGCCATTTTGCATTCACTGTTAATTTTTCTAAATAGGAAATTTAGGAGAGAAAATGTGGGCCTTATAAATGTAGTAGAAACTTATTCAGTAAGTGTTAATTAATGGAGATTATTTTACACTAAGCCATTATCTTTTCATTCGCATTGATAGTTAACTATTTGAATACATTCTGTATTCTTAATATGAATTTTTTTAATCAGCTGTAGTCAATTCATACAAGGCATATCTAATGAAATAGAGTGTAAGCTGATATTTTCTGCTTGTCTTAGCGTATTGTCACAAAGGGAAGGAAGATTTCTGTCCCTTCTATCAAGAAACATTGCATTTCATTTTCTCATTTTTCACAGAACGTTCAGCTTCTGAGAAGTTATATTATGAACCAGTATCATGAAAATTTGCTACTTCAGTGTTATATTTTAAACTTGATGCTGATCAAAGCTTAATATCAATTAAGGGTTTTGATTCAGAAAAAACACATGAAGCACTTAAATTCTTTTAAAGTTTGCTTGAATTAAGTATTTCTTATTTTGTATGTCAGATATTTTCATTTGTATTTACCTTTAGAAAAGAAACTGATAAGGAAAACACTTGGAATAATGCCGTAATTTATTGTTTAGTTATGGATAGTGTAGGAAGTAGATATTTTTCAAAGGAAATTACAAGGACCTCATTTCTTTCCTCTGGGAAGATACATACTAATAACAACTATTTTGATTATCAAACAAGGGGGAAAGGCATAAAAGTTCCACTTTTAATTGTCTTTCTGTACAAATAAGATCTTGAAACTGCTCACTTTCAAGTGTGAAATATTGAATGCAAATTCTGCATTTTTAAAATTTCTTTTTTAAGGTACAGAGAAATTGGGTATTAAGTTTTTAGCATAAACAAGTTTTACAAAATGGTGGGACTCACACCAGAAGTAATTGGATTGCCTAAAAATCACTGATAACTGATAACTTTGGGGAAGCTGTGTGATAATAACAGCCTTCCAAGAAAGAGAAAGATAATAAATTACTGATCAATTTAATTAAAAATGGGCAGATTAGTAGTAATTAAGAAGAAATTTCCCTTTTGATCCATGCTGCCTTTGGAGAAATGGATGCTTTGCCATTATCTTTATAGTAACCGTCAGTTATGACATAAATTAATGCTAATGTTAAATCTTGACAACTGCTTTGGAAGTTCGTACATGATAATTATAACTATAGTTGAAAGAGATGTTATCAAGTTGTCGGGGACGAAATAGTTCCTTCTCTTTCTGTATAGAAATATTAATTTTACTATAGGATATTTTAAGGACATAAATATTAGAAATATATTGCTTTTATGGAAGAGATTGTATAGCTAGGCTTTTATAGTTAAATCCATTTGTGAAACACTGGTGTAAAAATTCCAATAGAGGTCTTACATATTCTAATGAATAATTGAGTAATTATGGGAAAAAACGGATCTAGAAGAGCTATAATTCTTCAGGTTAGTGTTCACTCATTCTAAGAAAAAGATGGGATTGCATTTCTTAATCCTTTGAATATTAATGGAGCATTGGAAGCATTTAGATTCATTTTCATTTTAAGCATTTATTTATAACAGGTTGCAGTTTTGTGACTTTCCCATGTAAGTCAATCTTTTGTTTTGTAGCTCTTTTTTTACCTCAAAATATTAGAGCTAATTTTTGAGTAGGAGTTGTTTCTTTTTGCAAAGTGCTTAACTAATTGCTGAAAAGAAGTAGCAACGACTTGGGAGAAATGACAGAGTAAGTTTCCTACTTTGTAGAAGTTATGAAAACCAATTTAAATGTAATAAGCTTTTATATCTCATAGATTACTGGGTGATTATGGCAGGTAGATACATATGTATATCTCAAGCTGTTTACAAGATAACCTGATTTTCATATAACTAGCCTTTTTTTTATTCTTTAGAATTTCGTTAGTATTAAAATGTCACCTTGGTTTTCACCTGGATTAATTTGGTATATATATTTTTTGGTATATATATATTTTTGGTATATATATTAATTTGGTATATAGATAACCTATATTATTTCCTGGAAATACAGTGATTTTTAAATTCTGTGGGTTTTCTTTGTAAGTCACGTAAGAAATGTAATAGGGGCGCCTGGGTGGCTCAGTCGGTTGAGCGTCCGACTTCGGCTCAGGTTATGGTCTCACACTCCATGAGTTCGAGCCCCATGGCCGGCCAGCTCTGTGCCGACCGCTCAGAGCCTGGAGCCTGTTTTGGATTCTGTGTCTCCCTTTCTCTCTCTGACCCTCCCTTGTTCATGCTCTATCTCTGTCTCAAAAAAATAAATAAACGTTAAAAAAAATTAAAAAAAAAAGAAATGTAATAGTTACTGAAGGATATGTGTAAACATCATATCCCTATAAAGAGTGTATTTAAGGATTAACTTATTCTTTCTCTCTCTAGTGGTTTGGAGCCACTTCTTACTGTTTCTGATATCTTCCTCTGTCTTGGCTATTCCTTCTTTTTAGTCCATCTTTAAGAAACTTCCATAAGGAAGGTACTTTCAAATCCATACATTTTGAAAAAGTTCCTATTCTTCCCTCACATTTGATGGATACATTGAATGAATTTAAAATTTTAGATTGAAAAGTAATTTTTCCTCAAACCACTCAAGGCATTGCTCCATGGTTCACTAGCATTTTGCTGATGAAAAATTTGATGCTGATGTGATTTTTGTTCTTTTTAGCTGACTTATTTTTCCTCTCTGTTAACTTTTATGATTGTGTCTTTATGGTTGGTGTACTGAAATGTCACAACAATGCATTGGATATTGAAGGTTGCTTTTCCTGCATCCGTTCTGCAGCTTCCTATTGAGTAGCAGCATATCTGTGTCCTCTTTCTCTTAATGATGGTTCAGGGATGGTATTAATCCAGGTGAAAGCCAGTCACAACATGGCATTCTCCTGACTATAGTGATTGCATCAGGGATGGTTTTGTTAACTTATGTGTACCCAATAGAATGAGTGAAGCCTAGGATGATGGATGGTTGGCAGGAGATAAACACTTTCTCCAGTAGAGAAGGGTGTGTGGATGTAAGACCTAGAGTTGCTATGGCTTTTTGTTTTGTATGGAAAAAACATACAAATGTCAGATCTGACACAGACACAAAAATAGCAGAGCCCATGGAAGTGTAGCTTGAGGATGGCTCTGAGAAATCCTCTTCCTTTGTTTGATAATTGGCTCCCTTGGTTTTCTGTATTCCCTTTTTGTGGTATTCTCAGTGATCGGACGTTAGACCTCCTAGTTTGAATCTTCATATCTCTTGTCTTTTCTCACATTATTTTGTATCTTTCTATCTTTTTGTTGTACATGATGTGAGATTTCCTTTTTAAATGCCCTCCTTTCTTAACAGTTGTATTTTTGGTGATCAATAACTTCACTTGTTGGTTGTTTCTTTTTTATAACAATTTATTTCTCCTTCTATAGATGTAACATTCTTATATCCCTCTTAAAATACAAACTAGTGATTTTAAGCATTGTTTCCTAAAATATTAATGTTTCCTTTAAGGTCTTTTTTCTATTTCCTTCTCTTTCATGTTGTGGTCTTTTCTTAAATGTCTTGGTTGCTTATTCATATCTGAGAATTAGGCAGGAGGAAAGCTGACTGTGAACATTTTTGACTTTAGAGTTTTTCCAGCCCCATATCTAATACTTGTTATACCTGGAGTTCAGGATAATGTAGCCTAATTTGTTCTCTTCCTTGGTTTTCTTCTCTGCTACGCAAATAGTAGGTTACAGCTTCTGTTGCTGACGTATCAGCCGTTGTTCCATCTTCATCTGTTGACTCAGGAAATGTACTGAAATCCTTTGATGTCTACCCCTGCCTGCCCCACATTTTGTTTTCTAGATGTTGTATCTTTGTTGTCATTTTAATGGACTCTCTTTAGCCAGAAATCTGTGTTAATTTTTTTTCTAATGGTATTCATTTAATATTCTTCCTTAAACTGCATATTCAGTCTTTCTCTTCTAATCCTTGCTACTTTTCTTCTCTCATATTTGTTTTCTCACTTTATCTTGGTGTTGATGACCTTAAATTCCTTAATGGAAACTTGTATTATAATTTGAATATAATAATAAATGAATAACTGCCGTTTGTTTTTTAAGCCAAATATTTACTGTTGATAAAGGTTTGTAAATAAGTGGCTGATTTTTTAAACTAGATTTTAACTTTATATTTTTAGAAACATCAATTGCCACTTTACTCTTTGTGTTGGTTAGATTTATTTTGATTATAAGTCATATTCAAACTGTTTTCAAGAAAAAGAATTTTGGTTTTTTTTACATATTATATATTCTTTTCCTCGTTAATTTTTAAAAATTTTAATTTCAGTATAGTTAACTTATAGTGTTGTATTAGTTTTAGGTGTACAGTATAGTGATTCAACATTTCTGTACATTGCTCAGTGCTCACCACAATGTGTACTTTTAATTCTCTTCTATTTTACCCATCCCCCCCCCCCCACTTCCCCTCTGGTAATCACGTTTGTTTTCTATAGTTGAGAGTCTGTTTTATGGTTTGTCTCTTTTGTGCTTTGCTCATTTTTTTTGGTTTCTTAAATTCCAGATATGAGTGAAACCATATGGTATTTGTCTTTCTCTGACTTATTTCACTTAGCATTATCCTCTCTAGAGCCACCATGTTATTGCAAGTGGCAAGATTTCATTCTTTTTTATGACTGAATAATATTCCATTATTTATATATAACCTATAGTATATACATATAATTATTAATATATAATATATATAAACTATAATCACATTTATATGTGTATATATATATCACATCTTCTTTATCCATTCATCTATTGATGGACAGTTGAGCTGCTTCCCTAATTTGACTATTGTAAATAATGCTACAATAAACATAGGGGTGCAATATATCTTTTTGAATTAGTGTTTTTGTATTGTCTGTGTAAATACCCTCTAGTGGGATTACTTGATCATATGGTAGTTCTATTTTTAACTTTTTGAGGGACGCCCATACTGTGTTCCACAGTGGCTGTACCAGTGTGCATTTCCACCAACAATGCATGAGAGTTCCTTTAAGAAAAAGAGAATTTATTGACAATAACCTAAAGATAAGTTTGGCTTCAAGTAGACTAAGTACAAGACACAAATTATGTAATCAATATCTTTTCCCCCCTGTTTCCATCTCTTGCCTCTATTTTCTATTGATTCCATCCTTTGACTAGACTCTTATATTCAGAAAATGGCTCCTGGTTACATTTTTTCTGGTTCAAATCTAGTAGGAAAAGCTTCAGTCTTTTTAAATAACTCAAAGGAAAATGTAGTTATCCAGTTATATTTCATTGCCACTCAGTGGCCTGACTTGTATCATCTATGAACCAGTCATTGTTGATGATTTTATTTGACTGGATAGGTCTAGATCATATGCTATTCCTAGAGCAACAGATAGAGTCATGATTACTAGAACCACATTTTACTATGGTTCTGTGGGAAGAACAGAACCCATTGGGGGAAAAGTGGATCTCCAAGTGCAAAGCAAGCTGTTGCTGGTAGAAGTGTGAACTGTGTCAGGGAGGTAAAAAGCAGCAGGTTTCCTGAAAATAAATAGGTTTCAATTGCTTACAAACTTAGGAACCATCCTAAATGGCTCTTCTTTCAGTATGTCCCTCCCTCCTCTCCTCCATCTCTTCTTCCCTCCCTCCTTCTGTCTTATCCTTTTTCAAACCTAGTTGACCATTGGAACCACAACAGTGAGTCTATACTCTGGGACTTGCATTCAATTCTCATGATATCTCCACTTGAATATTCTATAGGCACGATAAATTCAACAAGTTCAAAATTTTATTCATTCTCTTCCTGCACAAACTTGCTCCATTTCCTATATTTCTCTCTTAGTTAAATCATCATCATCTACCCCCATCACCTAAGTCTAACCTGGGACCCACAACTAGATTTCCATTTTCTTTCATTTCGCTCCCACACCAACCACCACTATTAGATCTCGAGGAACCTGCTATTACTTCTGTGACTTCTGATATCTGACCCTGTGATTTCATTCTCACTATTACTGAGTTTTCACCTGTACTCTGTGAGAGTCTCCTAACTCGTCAGCTTGCCTTCAATATCACCTTGTGTCCCATTCAACCCTTCTACTGTATTGTCCTTGGCTGTTCTGCATAAATACTTAAATAACCCACTACTAAGGCAAACTACAAGCACATTACCTTGGCAGAAAAGACTCTTAAGAAGAGATCCTTGCCTTCCCTTCCATTCCTACCTGTCTGATCCTGTCATTTCCATACAAGTTTCTGGGTTCAAGTTATAATGAACTAATAGGTTTTAGGAGATTGCTTTTTATATCTGAATCTTTGCCTGTACTTTTCCATGTCCTTATCTCTGTTCTAAAGAACTTCTCACTTCATACACTTCTATGAAATGGGCTCTAATTTATCTGCTTCCTGTATTTTCCTTCTCTGTTTGTCTATACCTCTACTGTTTTCCTCAGGACATTAGTAGGATTATTTATGTGACTGTCTCTTGCTAGATTGTGAGACCCTCAAAGACATACTCGGTACTCTTCATTTTTACATATCTAGTGTACAGCAGTATTTCTGGCATATGGATGCCTTTTAAAGGATGACTGAACAAATTAGTCCAAAGCTTAACAAATTATATTTTATATCACAATGTATCTAATTCAGGGGAGCCACAACATTGTTACAAAGTAGGATGTAATGCCATTGCTAAATTTGTTTCGTTTTTGTTTTTCCACTTAGAAGCTTAAATGGAATAGGCATAATTGTGAAACTTTTCAAAATAAGATATCCTATCAGATTTGGCACTATAACCCACTAAGTATACCAAGAATAATTTCCAGCTGCAGAGTACTTTATAAAAATGCTGAGCAGACACTTTTTCAAATTATTTTTGGTGTCTGCATGTTAGAAAACATGCTTATGGTGGAAAATTGCTCTGTGGATCTTTTTTCACTCTGAATATTAGGGAAAAAAACCCTTGGTGGTTGGGTGGCTGGAGGCAAATCCAAAAGGTTTGGAGTGGGAGGAACATATAAGAGGCCCTTAAGATTTGCAGGGAGGACCCAGACATAATGCTAATTAAACAGGCACATAGCCCTGTACAGATTGCTCCTGGCTCTTCAGCATTGCACAGCTTGCCTGAAGCCCTGTCAGTTCCCAAGATTTTGGACATTAAACCTGGTCCCTTGGCACAAGAAATGCTTTGCTAGTATTGATTCTGGACCCTAAACAGAAGAGTTGGAATCAGCACAGACAAGTGTCATTTTGACTCCCAGGTGCGACTTCATTGAGGCTGTGTTATTGCTGGCCCTTCAGACAGTAAAGTCAAGCATGCATGAGAAAGCACATGATGGAAGATCTGTCTGGAAGTAAAATGTTGGATTATACTTGTCAATTATTACAGTTTGTAAACTTATCGCAGGTCTAGAGTCTTCATCTGTAGATTCCCCCTAAAGCTTAGAAAATGTGACTCCCTCATTTTAGTAAAATGATTATTCTGTCTCCTAACCTTGAACTTTCTCCTCTTGGTATCACTGATTGTGTGTGTATATTAAACATGCACATATATACTCTTTCAATTTATTTTTTGCCTGGTTCAGTGCCTCTCTATAAATTTACTAATTGACTTTCCTTATGTTCCTTTCTTCTGCAAAATATAGATTTCTATCTTAACTCTATGTATTTTAAAGTGTGTTGGGTATGTCTGACTTACCTTTCAAGTCTCTGGTGTCTGGGTCCTATTGAATTTTTCGTCTTTTTTCCTGTCTATGCTACCATTTATTTTTTAAGAAACCTTTTGTAGATGTCTGCTTAGGAATTGTGTTGTCTAAGACACTAGATGTATGTTTCTGTCCTACAGTCCTTTACTTCAACTCTAGACCTGTATTTTACCTTGTCTTTGTTATATTCTCTATTAAATGACTAAGAACATATTACTAAAATTTACAAGTATAAATTACTTTATTCATTTATTGTTATCCTTCCATTTTTTCATAGCACAGGACTTTATTGGTAGTGACACATGGTATGATAGATCTTAAACTGATCTTTTTACATTGACTTTCCCTTTTAAATTGGGAACTTGTTCATCCAGATAATTTGTGGTGCTTATATCATAAAATAGCCATAAAAAGCAAAGATGGTATCAATAAATAGAGTTTTTAAATTATTAGTATTGGTAAGAGATGATTCAGTAGAGACTTGTTCTGTGACATGATGATGTGAGAAAAAAATTGAGTGAATAAAAAGGATGAATTAATCAACCTTGACTTTTCCTGTTATCTTTAACCTGATACTACTGCAGTTTATAGACTCCTCTATGTTTTTCTTTCTGCAAACATTAATTGGATGCTTATAATGTACCAGTATTGTAAAGAGACGTTCAAGACAGTCTCAGCCTTCAGAGAACCTGGAGAGACAAGGTAGAGTTGCCATTGGAATATGCAGTTACAGTGCTATGGGAATTGAGAGGAGAAAAAAAATCTCATGTGGGAGCATCAAGAGGGTCTTATGGGGGAAATTACATTTGATATCCTTGTACGTTGTTTGGGTTTTGACAAAGGCAGGCATGAGCAAATGTCTAAGAGAAAGTTGCAAATTAGGGGCAGAGCTTATCCAAACTCACAGAAGCAGGAAATCATGAGATACATAAGGGAAGTAGCAAGAAGTTCAATTTGGCTAGAGCTCGGAGTTTAAGGAGTAGTGGAAAGTAAGTCTACAAAGGTTGATTGAAATAAAAAAGGAGTGTCTTAAATTTTAGGCAGGATTGTGTAGGCAGCCCCTAAGTTGGTATTTTCCAACTGAGTTTAATGTGTCGCAACCTTTTTTTCTTTAAATGAAAGAGACTAGAATAAAATATAAAATATCAAAATGCATTGTACATAGTAAGGTTAATTATATTTTGTGAAATGTGCATTCACATATGTGAATATAAATGAGTGTTATGTGAGTATAAATGTATGTTATGTATATTCTACATTGTTAAACAAATTGTTATGGTTAAACAAATTTGAAAGCCACTACCCTGAAGGATTTTGCAAATGGAATGACATAGAATTGTACAGTTGAAGGGAACTTCAAGGACATTAAGTTGAACCACTATAATGATGCGAGAAATGGATTAGAGAAGTGGAATTCTGGAGATGAGGAGCTCAAACTGAAAACTGAGATACTGGGCTACATGAAAGTTTCTGAGGACCTGAACTGGGGGAATAGCAGTGTGAAAGGGGAAGAATGGACATTGTAGGTGGATTGATAGGGCTTGACGGCGGCTTAAATAAAAACATGTTTAAATAAAAAGTGACAAGGAGTCTACATGAAGTACTTCATAAACTAATAGTTCCATGTCTAATTAATTCAGCTTTCACTGGGCAGTGTTTCTAAGCAAAGTGAATTACAATAGCTATGTATTACAAATATTGTGACACTAAATTTTACAGCACCCTGTCTTTGTCATCTGTTTAATCTGGTGTAGGATGGTATAGGAGATGGTTCATTCAAGCTGGCTTCATTTAATCAAGATTAACTCTTTTTTTTTTTATAAATCAAGATTAACTCTTAATCTTAGTCTTACTACAGGTGTTGGTGAGGATGTGGAGAAAAAGGAACTCTCTTGCACTGTTCTTAGGAACAGCAAAGAACACTCTCTCTGGAAAGCAGTGTGAAGGTTCCTGAAAAAGTTAAAATAGAAATACCATATGATCCAGCAATTGCACTACTGGGTATTTACCCAAAGAATACAAATACACAAACTCAAAAGGATACATGCATCACTGTGTTTATAGCAACGTTATTTACAATAGCCAAGTTGTGGAAGCAACCCAGTTATCTGTTGATTGATGAATGGATAAAGAAGAGGTGGTATATACAATGGCATGTTATTCAGCTATAAAAAAGAATGAAATCTTGCCATTTGCAACAACATGAGTGGACCTAGAAAGTTTAATGCTAAGTGAAATAAGCCAGTCAGAGAAAGACGAATACCATATGATTTCACTAATATGTGAAATTTAAGAAACAAAACAAATGAGCAAAGAGAAAAAGAGAGAGAGAGAGAGAGAGGGACAAACCAAGAGACTCTTAACCATAGAGAACAAACTGATGGTTACCAGAGGGGATGTGGGGGATGGGTAAAATAGGTGATGGAGATTGAGGAGTGCACTTGTGATGAGCACTGACTGATTAAAATAAAAACTTAAATAAATAAATACATAAATATTAGTCTTGATGGTGCTTTTAACTGAATGTTTAACATTTTTTTCATATTGTTATATGTGGTACATACCAACTAAAAAATTTGTTTCCCTATTTCTTAACTCTAAATAAAATCACCTAGTGTGAATTCCCAGAAGGAAGCAAAAAGTACTATCTTAATGAGCTTAACATAATAATCTGTGTAAGTGGGATTTAATTTTATAGTAATTGAATTAAAAACTTATTTACTGGTGATCATGTAAAATATTGTCTTTTCTTCAGCTTTATTCATATAGTTGACATAACATTGTAGAAGTTTGAGGTGTACAATGTTTTCATGTGATACATTTATATATTGCAAAATGATATCACCCTAGCATTAGCTAACACATCCGTTCCATCACTTATTTACCGTATTTTGTTTTTTTTTTTTTGTAGTGAGAATATTTAAGATCTATTTTTTTATCAACTTTCAAGTGTAATACAGTATTATTAACTATAATCGCTATGCTGTACCTTAGACCCCCAGAATTTATTAATCTTATAACTGGAAATTTGTACCCTTTGGTCAACATCTTCCCACAGCCCACCCCAGCCCTTGGTGACCACAATTCTACTCCCCATTTCTCTGGGTCTGGAGGTTTTTAGATTCCACATGTGTCTGTCTCTGGCTTATTTCGCTTAGTATATAATGAGATATATGTGTACTACATGTCTTCATCCATTTATCTGTTGATGGGTTGGATTGTTTCCATATCTTGGCTGTTGTGAATAATGCAGCAGTGGACACTGGGGGTGCAGGTTATCTCTTTGAGATCCTGTTTTCATTTCCTTTGAATATATACTCAGAAGTGGGATTGCTGGATCATAAGGTAGTTCTGTTTTCTTTTTCTTTTTTTTTTTTTTTTTTTTGAAGAACCTCCATACTGTTTTCCATAGCAGCGGTATCAATTTACATTCCTACCAACAGTGCCCAAGTATTCCCTTTTCTCCACACCCTCACCAGCACTTGTTATCTGTTACCTTTTTGATAACAGCCTTTTTAACAGATGTGAGTGGTATCTCATTGTGGGTTTTGATTTGCATTGCTCTGATGGTTAATGATGTTGTGCACCTTTTCTTGTACTGTTGGCCATTTGGATGTCTTCTTTGGAAAGATACCTATTCAGTTCCACTGCACATTTTTAAATTGAATTACTTGTGGGGCTTTTGTTATTGTTGCTGTTTTTTTTTTTGTTTGTTTGTTTGCTGTTGAATTGTATAAATTCTTTATGTATTTTGAGTATTAACCTTTTATCAGATACATGATTTTGCAAATATCTTATTCTGTAGGTTGTCTTTTCCTTTTGTTGATTTTTCCTCTATGCAGAAGCTTTTTAGCTTGATTTAGTCCCACTTACTTACAAAATACAAAGTCTTAATAGATTCTGTAGGCTTTTCGGCATCATGTTAGATTGAACCTGGCTTCAGACCTGTAAATTAATTGACACCTTAGATATTTCACTTATGGTTTTCCTCCAGTCTCTCCTTTTATAATTTATCCTACAAACTCCTCCCGGGTTAGTCTTTCTAAAGTGTAGATCCAATCACATTCCTCTCTTCATCAAAAATCCTTGTTGCTCACCATTGATCTGTCAGGTGCTCTGCAATATGGCTTAAGCTTATCTTTCATCATTTCCCAGTATTCCCCCACATGGAACCTATATTCCATCTAAACTAGGCTATGTCAGAACTCATTTTAACCCACATAGGCCATGTCTTTCCTGTACAGTGCTGTGCTATAGTCATAAATAATCCTTCCTCTCCAGTTGCTTCTTTCACATGGCATCTCCTTTTGATATCTTCCTTCAAATGCTCTCACTGAATATAATATCTTTCTCTCTGGAACCTGCACATAATATTGTATTTCTCTTATAGTACTTTATCTTGATATTCAGAGCTACTAGGTTTTGTTTTGTTTTGTTTTGTTTTTTATCTTGTGGGTTTTTGTTTAAAGATGCTAAGTACCTTGAGGAGCCGGGCATTGTATTCCTTTTTTTTTTTTTTTTTAATATGGGATTTTTATACAACTCTTGAACTATATAGACATTGTGTTCAGCTGTACTCCTCTGGAATTCATTTATTGCATCTGTAAACTATGAATATATCTTTCTGTTTCTGTTTTTTTATTTATCTCTTTTGAGAATAAAGGTGAAATATACGAGAGCCTCTTTAGGTTTCTAGGAAGAAAGATGCTGTATAAATTAGTCTTCTTTTGTTTTTTTGCTGTTTTTCTTAGCCTGCCGACTTCATGTTAGTGCCAGGTTTTCTTTCTACTTTATTCCTTTGCTTCCAAAATAATCCAGTAAAGCTAAATAAAGTCAGTTTTTTTTCATTGAAAAATTCCATTAGTATATTAATATTAAGCAGTAGCTGTAAGTTGGCATTGAGATGAGTGTAATTCCTCTTGACTTTATTAGTAAGTTAATACAGAGAAGAAAAAGAATGGTAATTGTTCAAATTGTGAAAGAGGTTTTAATATGGGGAAATTTGTATTTTATATTAGATTGAATTTATCTTTCTACATTGTTGCCTATAATTTTTGGCCCTCCTGAGACTTTTTTATAGACTTTTTCATTCAGATAATTGAACCTATTCTAAGGGACATGTGGAATTAATGTTTTCTAGCTAGTTACCTACATGAATAAACTGATGCATGGGTCATTCAAAAGAAGATAAAGAAGTGGACCTGAATATGACAAAACTTGTTATCTACAGATGCTTTCTTTCCACAAAACTTATTTTGGCATGTTCTTTTCAGATTTAACTCTATGGTTATCTTTAAAATCTAAGCAGTGTTTTCTCTACTAACTCATTTGTAAAAAGCCTCAAGCAAGGACTTCCATTTGAAAGTTACATGAGCTGACTTTAGAGAATTTAGATTTTTGAAAGAGCTTATGAAAAAATAAGATATTTTTAAAAATGGCTCTTAAATGTCCAGTGGCAATAGAAAAGGGCTATTATATACACTCCTGTTTGTGAAAGCTATTACCTCTCAATGCCAATGGAATTACATCACAGTTATTCATAACATCTCTAGTGCTGGATCATGTGAATATTTTGTGTACTTGCACACATTGAGTGCTCAATGAGCAGTTGTTAAATTAAACTTAGTGAACAAAGTTAAGCGCATCTAACCCTGATAAAGTTCATTGCTCCTTGTAGATTTTTATGAAAATACATTGACAAATAGGGGTGCCTGTGTGGCTTAGTCGGTTAAGCATCAGCTCTTGATCTCTGCTCAGGTCATGATCTCTCGGTTTGTGGCTCTGCATCAGGCTCTGCACTAACAGCGTGGAACCTGCTTATGATTTTCTCTCTCCTTCTCTCTCTGCCCCTCCCCTGCTCACTCTCTCTCTCTCTCTCAAAATAAATAAAAAAAATTTTTTAAATACATTGACAGATCAGAAAAGGCAGAAATTATTTACCAGACATTTGTTTCCCTTCCTTTACAGAATTCTTTTTTACCTACTATATGATTGGTTTCAGAGCCATTGAAATGGCTCAAGGTCTATTTTAAGACCAGTTCCCTTACGGGTTCTTTCCTACATAGTAATTTTGCTGGCAAGTGGGGAAGGCAGAGAGAATCATTACTTGGTAAATAATCCATGGTCTCCCTTTTGAGCTTTTCACAATTTAGCTCCATTAATAATTTTTACTTGTCTCATAATCATTTTTGTGGCTTACTTAACCCTCACCGAAGTTCTACTGATTTTGAGTGGTCATTTAACCTGAACTTGGTCATAGAAAACTAATAAAAATCAATCCAGTGGAATTCAGTGCAGATAATGTGATACTGTAAGACAAGATTTCTTAATCTAGGGGGGAGAGGTGTTTTTGAACTCTGAAATTCTGTGCAAATTTTTTGTATATGTAAATTTTTCTGGGGAGAGATTTTTATCATAGTCTCACATTAGTCTCTTCAGAAGTTTAATAACTACTGCTTTTTAACAAATTTTTAATGTTTATTTATTTTTGAGAAACAGAGAGAGACAGAGAGTGAGCAGGGAAAGGTAGAGAGAGAGGGAGACACAGAATCCAAAGCAGGCTTCAGGCAGCACAGAATGTGATGTGGGGCTAGAACTCACAAACTGTAAGATCATGACCTGAGCTGAAGTTGGATGCTTAACTGACTGAGCCACCCAGGTGCCCATGGTAAGTACTGTTTTCATCCTCAGTTTCAGAAAGCCTTATATCCTGGGGGGTATTTATGACTACTCAACTTGGAATCAGTTGTCTTTTGACTGTGTAGCACATACTGTGCTCAGTACTTGGAGGTCAGAGGGGCTCCCTGGGTCTTATGAAGAGTGAAGAGGGAGCATCTGCGAGCAGGTGAGGATGACACGTATCTCTTGAGAACGCCATTAAAATCTCAAAGAGAACAGAGTGCAAAGTGGCATCTTCAAATTTCAGGCAGGGAGTAATGGGGACCAGATGGGGCAGCAGACTTGTAGACCTATACGTGGTCTGGCTGGCTCATAATAGGCCCTTGGGTTTGATGTTGAAGGAGAGAAGGATAAGGATGTAAAAGATGATTTCCTCAAGTGTAGTTTTTATTTGTTGAATTTTTGTTGTGTTTAGTTTCTTTTGAGGGAAGTTATTATGTTATGCCTTGTTTTACATAATTATTTTCATATACAGTATATCTTGCTTATTAGTTTATACCTCGTGAAGGCAAGGACTATGTATGTGTTTTTCAATTTTGGATACTCTGCAGTGCTCACCATGAGGCCTTGTCCAAGTGAGACGCTCAAAATTTTTGTTGTATATTTGCTCTAAGGATGCTGTTGAGCATTTTTACCATATCACACATTTAACTTTATGGCACTCCAAGGGTAAAATATTTCTCTGGATTTGGTCTTTGTAATAGTCTTGCCTTAACTATAACTGTTGGACAGTTTTTATTGTATGAACACTGTAAATCATGCAACTCATTCTAGTTTTCTTTTTATATTGATTATTAGAAAGCCTACAGCCATGTGATTTTTGTTCAGTTATTTCTGTATTATAATTTAATTGATGTTGTTTATGTACCACAATCTGCCAGGCACTGTTACATGTTGTATACATTATTCTAATTTATCTTTATCAACCCTGCTCTATTTTCTTTATTTTGCAGATAAGTAAACTGAGATATAGAGATTTTAAGTAACTTGTCCAAGGTGACACAGGTAGAAAGTAGTAGAATATGTACTTTTAATCGCTGTATTCTTCTGCCTCCCACCATTACATTGTGTTATCAAGAAGATACTACCATATAACAGTACATATATAGTGCATATATAAACAAATAAGGCATGTGTGAATTAACTGTGAGACAGAGGGGTGGGCATGTGGTTTGATAAGGTGAAGTGGGGTTATTGAGTCAAGGATCAAAGTGATCTATCTGTGTTTGATCTCATTTCAGAGCTCTCAGAATTATTTTAAATCTTTGCTACTCAAAGTGTAGTCTAGGGGCTGGTGCTGTCCATGAAGTGATTGTTATTGGTTCAAGGTCAGCTATTTATAGAAATGGAAAATAAGCATTTGGAAACTTTTATACTTATTTGAGAGTATTTTTATATCTGTTGAATCTAATAACAAAAAAAATTGGCTTCATATTTTATATGTTTGTAAAATTTCTCTTTTTTTATATTTTATTTTAATTGTGTTTTATAGATGTTTCTGTCTCCAAAGTTTTAGAAATTAAGAGAAAAATACCCTTGTCTTTAACACAGTTTGAGAAACACTGTTCTAGGTAACACCTTTAAGCTATGGTTTGTTTGAAAAGGAAAAGACATGATCTATAGTTTGAAATTACATTCTAATCTAAGTCTGTTTCTGAAGATGAAGTAGGAATCAGTATATTTAGCTACTTTGTCAGTTCCTTGGTTCTCTGAGAAAAGGCCCTAAATGAATTGACTTGGAAGAGAGGGCATTTTTCATTTTTTTCTTATCCTTAGTACTTTTCTCAAGAATGACAACATTTTAATTTTTTTTTAATGTTTATTTATTTTTGAGAGAGACAGAGACAGAATGCGAGTGGGTTAGAGGCAGAGAGAGAGGGAGGCACAGAATCCAAAGCAGGCCCAGGCTCTGAGCTGTCAGCACAGAGCCCGACGTGGGGCTCGAACTCACGAGCTGTGAGATCATGACCTGAACTGAAGTCGGATGCTCAACCAACTGAGCCATCCGGGTGCCCCAAGAATAACATTTTAATTAAGTCCTTGATCCAGGGTAATAATAGCATGAGGAACTTGTCTATCATCTGTAGTTACAGTTTCCTTCCATGATTTATCAAAGTTGCTAATAAGGCAATTCATATTTTTTGTGTGTGTTCAAACTGTTCCCTGGAGTAACAGAAAAATAAAAACAAATAAAAACAAACAAACAAAAAAACAGAACATTGCTGTTAATTCCAGATTAATAGATTAGTATGATTTTTCATTTATAGAAAATAAAAATCGCTTCAATGAGACAATATTTATACTAGTTCAGCTTTTAATTTTTTTTATTCTTTCTGGGCAGGATAGGAATCCTCCTTCTATAATATAATATGTTGTAAAGGAGTCTCATATAAAGTTACCAACCTTAATTGAGTCTTTGAATGTGTATATAATTACAATATACCTTCAAAATAATCTCTTTTCTGTGATCCTCCAAGGTTGCATTTGAGAAGACTCTCTCACTGGTTTTTTTTTTGTTTTTTGGGGGGTTTTTTTGATGTTTAAAAAGTGGCCTCCAAATAGAGAAATGGGCTAAGGATATGAACAGGCAGTTCATAGAGAAAGAAATCCAAATGACCAAAAAATGTGCAATCTCACTTACTCAAAAATGCTGCTATTATTTTGGCAGGATTAAGAAATGAAATTGGTTTTGAAGAAACGAGTGTCTTATGTGCTGCCAGCAGCCCTATAAATTGGTTCAGCCTTTCTGAGGTAATTTGGAAGATCTCATCAGACACAAAAAATAGATTCTCTTTACCAAACGTTTCTACCTTGGGAAATTTATTCTGAAGAAATACAGATGTATTCAAAAATTAAGAAATGACTGGCAAACTGAATTATGATATATATATATATATATATATATATATATATATATAATGGAATATATGGCATCAAAAATGAAGTTGCAGAAATATATCTGTACATGTTATTAGAAGAAGCAAATAGATTACCAAATACCCTGTAAGGTATAATTACAGTTTTGTAAAACATATTTGTGAAATATATGTATAGAAAAATAATTGAAAGATGTATTTAGATCTGCATGTAGCAAGTATTAAGAATGTGTAATTTTTGCACATTTGAACTTTTAAATTTTTTCCCTCTAATGACTACATTGTATTTGAAGCTTCTTTGTTAATGATTTGGCCTCCATTTTAAAATGCACAGAATGGTCTAGGAGGAAAGGAAACCTGATAATCAACAGGATGTCGCCATTCCCTAGGTCCTTTTCTGAAGGTTTACAAGGAGCCTGTTTTTCTTTCAGAACTTGTTCTTGAAAGCTGTGTTTGAGTTTTGTGGTTATTGTTGCTGTTTTTCTCCCTGTGACAAATGCCTATCATTTTCTAAACAAGAAAGCCAATGTCCCAGTTAGGTGTGTGGAGTGTTTCTCATTCACTCTCAGCCCTGTTGTGTTAATACTGAATAAGCAGAGACAGCCTGACCAGTGGTGAAAGATAGGACGCCAGCCTCAGGGCTTTTTCTCGTCAGCCCTAAACCTCTGATTGCCACGTTTTCCTAATTTCCCATTTCCAGGGCATCACTAGAGTGACCTTGCCTGCTGAATATGATGCTCTGAATCTCCAAGATTTTCACATGAATTTGGAAGTGGGCAGTCAGGCGATTGTTTACAGGACTCCAAATGAACTGTGCACTCACAGCAAGTTTGATAAACACACATTTCCTCCTTTTATCAGTGAGATTGCAGAATGTGAAGTATGAGTTTCCAGTTTTACTTATTCCCTTCAACCCTTTTCCTGTTTAAAAACTTAGACATACTAATTGGATGCTGATCTGTCCCTGTTTTTTAGTCTGTTTACTGATAGTTGACGGTTTATTCCAATACTTACCTAGGCGAGGTTTGGCAGTTCTTTAAATAATAAACTTCCCATGTATTCAACTTAAAGGAGATTCATCCCAAGGAATGCAATGTGAGCACTAATTAACAGTAATGACTGCTAATCACTTTGCTTTTTATACTCCTTTAGGAGCACTGCTATTACCCAATGTAGTTAAGTAAAATGCTTGTATATGAATCAACAATGCTGCATCCTTTTAGCAGCTATTGCTCACAATCAAGCTTTGCATAAATTAGAGTTAACCAAAATTGATTTTAATATCCTGCATTTCTTTCTGCAATAGTAACTAACATATCCAGTTAAATACACTGGATGTTTAAAAGGCATTCCCTGATTTTTTTTTTTTTGTAGTCATACTTATGGTAGATGAAAAGCAAGATTGCAAATAAATTTTCTCACAGTTGACGAACTTCCTCTTAGATTTCTGCAAAATTGCATGCAGCATACTCTTCATAGGCACACGGCAACACTTGGATTCTGTTGTAAGAATTTTATCACATCAATGAAAATCAATAGGTTTATGTTTAATTTTTCTGAATTTGTGCATTTACTTCCTAGAGGATCTTACAGCTCCTTTAAATTATATAGCCCATTTATATAAACTTGGTTCATAGGATTGTGCATTCAGTGTTCATTAAAAGGGGTTGTTTTATTATGTTTGGTGTATTATTAGACTCTTATAAAAGCTTTCTGTTTATTTACATGCATTCAACATACCTACAAACTGCCTTGCCTCAGGAGGAGACGGAACAAAACTCATAAATTAATAATTTAAGGGAGCAATACCCAAGTAGCATTTTGGTTAACTTAATAAGCTAAAGCCTTAGAGTCAGTGCTGGCCACTTTAACAATGCTTTACTTTTGACTTTTATTGGCTGAAAATAACTTGTTAAACCAAGGCTTTTGTCATAAAGTGAAATCTACATACCATCTGAAGTCCCTTCCCCTCTTTTTTGATTTATGAGTAGGTTGACATATTATTGAAGAATTTTTAACGCTTTCACAGTTCTGCACTTTGATTTCAGAGAAGGTGCTAATCTCTCTGGAAGTTTGAGAGTGACAAAATGAGTTGTATACTGTTTTTCTGGGGAATTTGGGATTCTTTATTAGAGGCCTTAGTTTTATGATGGTACCTATATTAATGTTGATTTATCAAATACGTGATGTGGTGTTGCGATCTGACATGCATTAGCAGAATGTCCTCCTTTCGCATTTTACATGTTATCTGTAGTTGCCTGGTCATGACATTGTAATTCTTATAGCTAATGCTAGTGTTTCTACAGAGGTTCAGCAACTCAAGACATTATTTTTAAGTCACCAAAATACAATGATTTCCCTTTTATTTTTGTATTGCTTTGTAGTGTCAGAAATCTAAATTTTTGGTGAGTAAACAAGTGGAAAGAATTAAGTGGTAGTGTAATGAAAAGGTTTGTATTTTTTATACTAGTCTTATTGTAATACATTGCAAACATATGTATTAAAAAAAAACTTTGGCACTATACTTAATTGAATTTAGTTTCAAAGAACCGCAAGAGGAACGATGTAGAGAACAGAAAATATATGGAAGCTTAATTGAATGTTATTCATATCTAATTATAATCTTTGTGCATATTGTTGTAACTTTTAAATTTTGTATCCCAGTACTATTGCACAATAGCATGAAATACGTGTCTGTGAGGAAAAACTTGTTTTTTCTATTTTGCTTTGAGTTTGAGTTCCTGTGTGTAACAAAATTACGTTTAAAAACGGTGAGGATTTCAGTTTTGATCCTTTTTTTGTTTTGTTTTGTTTTGTTTGCAGTGTGTTTACTTTCATGTGAGAGTGATTGATCTGTAGCTGTCATTTTACCCAAAGAGGGGACAAATGGAATTGGCCTTTTAGACAAAAGTATGCAAACAGACTGCATTCTTTCTGTTGATAGAATTATGGAAGGATTGCATGAGGTGCCACATTCATTTTCCTATTGATTGTAAAAAGGATTCTGCAATGGGCTGCTGTTTCCATTGGATAAGGAGGTGCTATGATTAGTTACCTTTCTCTTGAAAGCACTACAAAAGGAAATGCAAAATGTGTGCGGTGCAGTGTTCTCAATTTGACAGTTGTTTTTGTTAAGTTTTTTTGCCCTATTGAAGTCCAGTCTATTTTTAAAAAAACATACATTTTGGTTTTGTCCCTTATATTAAGCTTGGTAGATTTCCATGCGTTTGACCCTTTAAAGAAATTATACATTGTAGACAGTTTTTCTAGGCTTCTATTGTAAAGCTTCAAAGCTGATGCAACAGTGCCCTCTGTAGTCTTTCAGTGAACAGTAGATAAATGTAGATGATTTGGAATATTCAGGTAAGAAGCAGGATATTTAAATTTAATTTTTGCTCAGACAAGAGACTCCTTTTTCCTGACTAGACATTCTTGTTTTTCACGAGCGGCTTTACTTTAGACAAAGGGAACAAAGGACCATTCTGAGTTTTCATTTAGAATTATTGGCTACCTCTTGTTGTTACCCAGTGGTAAATCTCAAGTTTTATCAGACATTCATCAGGGTAATTTGAGATAGAAGGAATCTTACAAGCTGTACTGTCTCTTCATGAAATATCTTTTTGAAGTTGAGTTCCAATAGGAGTATTTTTAAAAATAATTTAGTTCCTTTGTGCTCTTTTCTTCTATTTAATTAGAGCCTAAGTGGCTGCCTAGAACTTAACTTTTACTTGTCCCTGGATTGGGTAACACAGGCTTTATACAGGACATTATTTAAATTCAAACCCAGGGAGTTACACAATGTCTAAAGTATTTGTCATTCATTAGCATTGATTTAAATTTTAGATTTCCCTTCCTTTCTTTATTGGTTACCTATTTGATTGTATATATTGATAGCTAAATTTTTCATTGTAAACACAACTTTATGTGAAGTTATTAGATGATAATAAAAGCAGGCATCATATTTAGCTGTGATCAGAAGAGAAAAATTCCATGGGCTAAGTTTGTTTTCCTTCTGAAAGGGTTTTAGTAAAAAGAGCATGGGCCCAATCCTAGCTTCTCCATGTATTCACTATGTAATATTGAACACATTTCTTAATCTCTCAGCCTGCTTTTTTGTCTGCAAAATGGGAGTAAAAAGTGTTTATCTTTTGAGGTTTTTGTGAGGGATTAGAGATAATGTATATTAATTGGCCAAGTTGTTACAAATCCCCAAATGGTTACTTTGTTCTAAAAATCACAGTGTGAAGGTAAATGGCATCGTTTTATACAGAGACATTTCAATAAAAATGTAGAGCACATTTAATGCACTTTAGAGTTTTCAAAAATTTCTGTCTCATGACTTGCAATGATTTATGTGAATCTGAAAGCTGACATGGCATCCCTCAGTAATGTGGACTGACACAATGAGATGTGCATTAACTTTCAAGTCTTTACAGACTTCATCCCCAAACTTCTTAAATAAGCCATGTTTATAAACTCTAATGGACATTTACTAGCAAACCAATGTTTGGCAACTTGTGAAAACTGATAATAAATGAAACTCAAACAAAGAGTCTTTTCCTGTTTCAAACCCTGGGTGTATTGGGAAAACTTAGGATACTTTTTGTTTACCTGTGTTCTCCGTAGAAGTCTAGAGCCCACATTTTTCTAGGTAAGTGGATTTTGCTTTCTCTACCCAGTTACAGAAAAAGACTGATTTATAAAAATAGATGAAAGTGGAGCTTTTCTGGTTGAAGTGGAGATGGGGGCTCAAGTCTCTTTTTGAAGGAACAAAGTTTAAAAACCATTTTGGTGCTATACCATATATGTATATGTGTGTGTACACATAGATAAATTTTCTCTGTCTCTCTGTCTCTCTCTCTGTCTCTCGTACAAAGGCTTTGTGCTGCTTTGATTTGAATTCAGAGCAGTTAATTCTATACCTGGCACATAAAAGATGCTCAATTAATGTGTGCTAAATACAGAATTTTTTGAGTACCAGGCCTCCCATTATTGACACAGAAGATTTGAGATACCATATGTTTTAAAATGCACAGTTTAATGTGGCAACATTCTATTACAATAATTGTTTCTATGTGAACCCTTTAAACAAGCACACTTCAAGTGTAATTCACCAGTTTATTTTTTAAAAATCAACCTGTTGTGACCACAAATAGTAATGGGAAATGAATAAAACTGTTCAAAACTTGTCTTCCAGATGATTAAAAGCTGTTGCATTCCACAGTGATAGATTTAGCAAAAGATTCTGACATTTCAAATGACCTGATGGTAAAAATAATCTTGCACAAAGAACTTGTGAATTAAATTTTCTCAACATTGACTAAAGCATTGTTTTTCTTGTAAAGTTCTTATTTGTGCTTCATATTGATTTTGAGTAATCCTGAATTTAATGTTATAATAAACCACATTTTGTTTTTAGTATATCATTTGGGTTAAAATTGAGAACTATGTAAGTATCTTTTAAAAAAAAATATTATAGAGAAGGAACCAGTGTTTGAAACCAATAGAATGAAATGGAAACCAAATATGGTAGGTTTTTTTTTTTTTTAATAGTGACCAGTTGCAGTAAGAAACATGTTTAAAATTAAATTCTGGTTCATAAGACTGACAAGATGCTGTCTACAAAAAAAAAAAAAATGAATAAGGTATTTTTCTTTGCAATGAAAGTACCAAATTAAGAATCTGCTTAATTAAAATAATGATAAATGTAGATTACATTACTGAAGACAGTGAAATACAGCTGCTCTGTCTAGTGAGAGCCTGCATAATTTACCAAGACTGTACAAAGAAGCAATGGAGCAGCCACTGCAGACTGTTAGAGGAAATGTCCTGTTTATTCTACATACATTTCTTTTTTTAATTAAAATGTCAATGATAATTTTATAGCAGTCCTCCAAAGAAATCCCTTAAATTTCTTCAAGGTGGTAGAATGTGAAATGAGATCATTGCTGCTGAATGAAACAGATTAAACCCTAGAAAAAGAGTAGCATTTTATTATTTTTTTATTAATTCAGTTTTCGTTATTAGGAGCTAATATTGAAGTATGTATTTTTTTAATGAGTCTTTCATGAGAGAAATGTGGCAAAATCTTTGAATACACATTTTATTTCAAAATCTCTTGGAGCCATAAGCAAGATTTGGGTGGAGCCATAAGTAGCATTGCTTACAAATAACAAAATAGGTATGTATACCGTGGAATTCTCTAAGTGAGACAGACCCCTCTGGGTGTATCAGGATTGACTGAGTGGTATTTCCTCCTCAGTTCCATCACTGGACTATAATGATGACCAATAATATCTTTATAATTACATATATTTAAGAAAACCAATTTTGTGTATAACAAATGCTTTTTTTGTTTTTGGTGTTTTTTTTTGTGTGTGTGTGTGTTTTTGTTTGTTTGTTTGGGTTTTTTTTGCCTACAAGAGATAAGTGGGATTTCTGGAGTCAGACTTGTCTGTGTTCTAGGCTTTACCACATGCTAGCTATATGACCTTGGTTTAGTTAACTTCTCTACACTGTGGCTTTCACATTTGTAAAGTTGGGGCTGGCGATAGTACCTACATCATAGGATTGTCATGAGCATTTAATGGGATAATCCATGTAAAATAGATCATAAAGGAAGCCTCAGTAAATGTTAACTATCACATTAAGAATAATAATAGTAATAGTAATGTTAACTAATATTAATGTAATATTAATATTATTAATAATATACCAACTCACTAGATAAAATGTTTCCTCTGCACGGGAACAATGGAAGATTGCTCATACTTAACTAGTTTAATAGGATCATTGTTTAATAGGATCAGTTGCTTTCACACTGGTGAATATGTCAAAGCTTGTGCATTTCAGTATGTTTGTTTTAGACTTTGCATTAGGTTGATACCGACTGGAATTAATTGAATATTTTCCATGGTTTAGTTTTTCTACAGGGTCTTCCAGGAGTCCATTTGCTAAAAACTTCTTAATGGAAAGGGTTTGTGGGCAGAAAATGGTCACATCACTAAGAATTTGAGAAGTTTATATGAGAAAACGGTATGAGGAGAAACTTCTTCAGATGATTTTATTCTATACACTTTTTTCTTTGAACTTCAATAAAATGATAAGTGCTAGAAGTGCAAAGATAAGAAGTCACACACTATATAACCATTGTTTGTAATGTTTACACATGCTGTATGAGTTGCAGAAGGTTAATATACATTTACTTTTTTTCTCTTGGTTAGTTGTGGGCTTTTTTCTAGTTGCCAGAAACATAGATGATTAAGGCACAGTGCCTGTCTCAGGGAGGGAGAAAGTTACTGCTATGTATTCATGGAAATTATTTGTAGCGAATTCTTTGCTCTTTTAAAAATATTCCATTTTTCTTGTAGTGTATCTCTTTGTTCCATGACTTGGCATTCATCCTTCATCGTCTAGCCATTGTTGCTGAGTTTCTCCTAAGAATCCTGTGGTCTTTGAGGCTCAGTATTGCTCTATCTGTGCCTGTTTGGGAATTATACTGATGACTTTTGATTTAGAGCATAATTTTGACTAATACCTTGAAATAATTTATCATTTATTCTTAGAGTCTTAGAATCTCCAGGTTTCTTCCCTATCCTGGTCCTCTTCAATAGAGAGCAGGTGACTATACATTAACATAGGTTTTCAGTGCTTCCTCCACAGTACTACTGTAAGATGTTTGCTGAAGTCTGAAGTATGATTTAGCACTGAAATTGAATCAGACTTTCAGTTCAGTGTATCCTGAGGTCATTATTAGACAGTATTTGCTTCCTATTTTAAATTAATTGTTTTTGGAAGGCCAGTAGCTGCTCCCCCTCCCCCCCCCATTATTTATAGAAGCATCTTCACATTTATTTCAGACATTCTTTAGGGCCATCACAGATCAGATTCTGTCAGAGGCTAGGTGATATTATAAACTTTAATTTTAAGTTAATATCAATGGGCCTTGTTTCACATGGAGTTCTTAAACATTTATACTTAACATAGAAATTCGGTCTTCATCTTTGAGTAGCTTGTATTGTGCACAGAGTTTCTTCTCAGAATGTTATTTGTGTATATTTTAGGCAAAACAGTGCTACATGATAGATAAAACTTACCTAGTTTGTGAAGATTTTATATAATTAGAAGCTACCAAATTTAGGTTGGTGTTTTTTGCTTTCAGGTTAATTGATAATTACCAATTCCCTACTGTGTGTAAATCCTTGCATTCACTGAATTCTGTTTTATATAATGGCTTTAGTGTGGCTACTCTTCACCCTATGTTTATGTTGATTTGGAATCAACTGATTAGTCAAGCAATCTGAAATGGAAATGATACAAAGCATTTACAACCAAGAAAAGTTAAGGGAAAATATAGTTAAGTTACAACTAACTGTTACTAATAAACTAGCTAAAATAATTGTTTCCTAAAACCAACAGCTTGTGGATTATACACATTTTTGAGTGTATAATTTTCATTATCTGCACAGTTTAAAGATGTGTTTTAACTATGTTTGTCAAAAGAAAAAAACAGTCTTTGTAATTATCAACTTTTAGAAAACAAAATGAAGATCTATAAATTGTGTTTTGATTTATTGGTAACTAGTTTCTTATATTTAACCTAAACGCTGGAATAAGCCTCCTAAAATGGTTATCATTTATTTTCTGCCATTATTTCGTGCTTTTGCGTAGTAAAAATAACACTGGCATTGATGAGATCCCCTTTGCTTTCTTTGTGTAGTTATTAAATTCTAATACATCTGACTTTTCTGCATTCTTTTATTTTACTTTCATTGTTTTTATGCTTAACTATCTGTGTTTGTCCTCTGTCTTCTGCCTCTTAGGTAGTCCAGAAAGCTTCTTTCCTCTGAGACTAGGTTCTTTGTACTCCTCTTGCAGACACACGTACTTTCTCTGTGCAGTGAAAATAGCTTTGTTATAACTTCACAGGGTTCTTACCCTTGTTCTTCACGCCTTGGGTTTTTTTTTTAATCTAAATTACTCCTTAATATTCTTTGATACTTAGGATAATTGTTTTCTAAATTAAGGAGAACACATGAAAATAGAAAAAAATGTGAAGATCTTACTCAAAATTCAATCATTTAGAGTTAACATTTTGACGCATTTCCACGCATATATACTTAACATACTGTCATGGATACACACAGACACACACACATGTATAATCAGTTGTGTGTATAACTTTGTAGACTGCTTTCTTTTAACTTAAAATATCAGGAGCATTTTCCATGCCATTAAAACCTCCTTATGAACATAATTTAATGGCTACTTAATATTCCATCATGTAGCTGTATAATAATTTCCTTAATGATTCCCTAATTTTGTAAATTAGGCTGAATCTAATTTTTAGTATAAAAAATAGCACTTTGATGTGGGTACATCAATTATTGTCAACATTTAAAAATATTAATTTCTTAGGATAGATTTCTAGATGTATAATTAATGGTTCAAAGTATATGATTATTTCTCAGGCCATTGATACATATTGCCTAGTTGATTTCCATAAATAATATACCTGTTTATGCATGCATTATTTATATTTTGAAATTCTAAGTCTTTGTTTAATGTGTCTGAAACCTCAACTTGGAATTCTATTTTTACAGTTCCTGGCATGTGGTGAATACAAGCTGGGAGTAGCATTCTGCCCATCTTTGACTGCATTTTATTCTTGGAACAAAACCAAAGAGATATGTGTTAGGGCAGCTCAGTCATGTAACGCAAGGCATAGGGTGATGTTTTTCCCCCCATATTGTGAGAAGTCATTTTCCAGTGTTTTAATGGGACTACATTCAATAGATAATCTGCCACAAAGTGGGCTGAGTTTTAGTATATTGCATACTAATATTGTGCCATGTGGATGAACACAGATGCAGAAATAGATACATATATGTTATTTTTTTTTAAGTTCCAGATGTCATATGAATTAAAACTCATTTTTTTCTGATAAGTTCTATTTTCTGACTAGCCACACTGTAGTCTCTGGATATCAACTGGTTTATTTTCTACTGGCATCATTAAGTTTGGTAGTATTTAGAAATTATTTCCAATTTTCTCATTAAATAAATGCTGATAGACTATTGGATTAATCACAGGAGATTGATCATTTTGGGTATATATATTTAATATCAAGCATAATATTTTAGGTATATTTCACACTCTACAAATTATTACTGTAGGTATAAGCCATTACTTCATGTTCACTAAATCCCATAGAAAATATCTTATGCTTCCTTTTTTTAAAAATGAACTTCTATCATTAATGTTGGCTATTTTTATTATGTTATGAAAAATAAAACAGTAGTGCTACTCTTTTGAATTTAGTGGACTTAGTATAGTAACAATAATTCTATAATAATGGTAAATTCATTTGTAGGAATAAAACAAGTAATGTTCATTTCATGGTAATTATAACTAAATGGTTATTTACACCTTGGGAAAAGAGGATTAGATCACCTTTTTGGTATTATAACTACCTTTTGCTGTTGGTCTCTTTGCTTTCCAGAACTAGTTCTGTGTTTACTTGTATTATACAACTAGTATTAGGGGATGCTGGCTTCTTTGACATACTTACTCTTTTAATGCTTATTGCTTGGCAGTTTGTTGTTAGTGATATGAACAGCATTCCAACACACCGGCTTAGGCTGGTATGTGGGAGTGTTGTCCAGAGGGGGTATTGCTGTTTTTTCCCAAGCAGCTGGGTTCTCACTTTATTTCTTCTTCTTTCCAGCTCTAAATATATCTGCCTCTACGCACTGTGTACACTTTGTGGTTCCATTCTCTTCTTTCTCCTGTCACTTTCATTCTGTTTCTCCTGTCTTCCTCTTTCATCTCCCTCATGTATTTGTGCATGCTCATCCACAACTATACGTGGATTTTCAGGTATTAAAAACAAAGATTGCAGGATCTAGATCTAATTTAGTTGCTAAAGTTTTGCGTACATTTTCTCCCTGTTTTCTCTTTCATTATTTAAATTGGGGTCATCTGTAACATTTACACGTTTTTATGAGTACAAGCTCTTCTGTCCTTAAGCCTTTATGTCTCTTAATGATGAATAAATGGTACAACTAGAGAAAAAAAGTTAGACCAGAACTTCCAAAACTTCACTATGTAGACGAGCCATCTGGGAATCTTATTAAACATCTGAGTTCTGATTCAGTTGGTCCGGGTGGAGCCTGAGATTCTAACACGTGCCTCGGTGATGCCAGTTCTGCTGGTCTGAGGCCCCACTTTGCATAGTAAGGTTTTAGACTCTGGTTCCCTGCTGAGAGTGTCATTTATTTAGAAAAGGAGTATTTGAATTTAAAAGCCAGTTTGTTCATATATTCGCTCTACATATTAGCTATAAGAGTCTAATACGTACAAGGATGTGGGGATACATTTTCTTTTAAGACATAATTTGCTATGTTTCTACAGTTCTCTAATTTAGGCAGTGGTAAAGCATGGTGATTTAGATGATCTCTGAGTCTTGGGCATTCTGTGATGGTCCCATGTACAGCTTCCCCGGTTTAGTTGGCTGTTTAGTGTAGACTAATGATGACATGTCTCTAGGTTGATGTGGGTGATTAGATTTTATGGTGTTGAAAAACTTTTCTTGTGAAAGTTTTGGGAATGAGGGTGAGGGGTGGGGAATTGGGACCAGGGATGGAGGCGCTGGTGTAAAGGAGAATTAGATGACAGCAGAAAAATGCTTTGTTCCTTCTCATCCTTATGATGAGCACTAGGAGAAGCATGGACAACTGGATTAAAATGAGTTACCTGTTGAAAGTGAGAAAATCACCCAATACATATGCAGAAGTTATTCCCATTATGCTTTTAAATAAGAGGTGTTTCATGTCTTTTAAATAAAGAGATCCACATAATTTCCTGTATAAAAAATGGACAGCTTCTAGCACTAAGGATGTATCAGAACCTACAACAGATTAGAAGATGGGCTGATTTTAGAAAGGAGATGCTGTGACCAGCTTCTGCGGGTTGGCCCATTATTTGCAGTCCATTAGTCAAATGTGACCACCATCAAAACACTTGCATCTTTAAATTGCAAAATATCTTGATCTATAACATTGTTGAGGAAAAATGATCAAATTATCTAACATGGTTGGTTCCTGAAATGACTGAAGCCACGTAGTCTGTTGAAAACTCGAAGAAAGAAATGTGGGAAGCCTTTCCCTTGCCAGTAAGCACCGTGCTTGAAAATAAATTGTATTTTAATTTATGACCCAAAAAATTCATCTAGCTTTTGCTTTTTTAAACCTTTTCAAACATTATTTTAGAACTAGGAACAACATTTTAGTTATATTTCCAATCTTATTTGTCTATGTACTTTCAATGAATATAGATTGCCCTTTTCTTTCGGCAGCCTACATTTAAAAAGCTTATGTTTTGCCATAATACAGTAGAATTATTTGTAGTAATGTTACAAGTCTCTAAACTGCATGAACATTATCCTGCTGTTTTATTGTTTTATAATGTAAAAGTAAATGCAAGCATTAAGAAATGTGCAGTGCTGTCAGGCTTCTTCAGGATTTAAGAAAATTGCCCCAACTATTGAAGAACTGAAAATAATCTTTCAGGTCGCAAAGAGCAGTTGTTATAATATTGCCTAACATTTTGCTGTTTTTTTTACTCTCACCATAGTGGTGATTTGAGTCAAATGCTAAAAAAGAAAAAAAAAAAAAGAAAAAAACCCTCAGATTTTATTTAATTTCAGCACTGCTATTTCTTTGTAAGAATTGCATGTAAAACATCACGGTTAAAAAGTAGGAATAAAATAGAGGACTCATTCTTAACTTTGCATAAACCTAGACCATAAATCTGTTTCTTGTAATAATAGAAATTTTGCAGTCCAACTTCTTGATCCAATCTGTAAATTTGATAAAATAGGCTTAAATAGTATGTGTTAATCACAAAACTGAAATTGTTGCCCTGTGAGCTCTTCATAAAAGTGAAACAAACATACAAACAAAATCTAAAAGCCATACCTTCCAGAAAAGTTCACATGAAGCATTTTGGATTTTTAAAATGTAAGGAAGGAGGTATTCCTTACGGTTTTAGCCTTTTTTCTATCTGTTTTAAAATATTTCCATTTAAATGCAGATTTTGATTTTCCATCTGGGACTAGGTGGAAGCCATTCTATTACACTACTAAAAGAATAATCCACTTTAACACAACATTTCTCCCTAAAGGGATGGTCTTTTCTAGTCATAAGGTATTATTTTTCTCAGAATGATATTAACATTCATGATGTAGCGATTTTATCTTGATTTGAAAGATGTTTTGTTCTGGCAGTAAAAGGGATTAAGAGAATGTCTTTTGTATCCTGTTGCTAATATATATATATATATATATATATATATGTGTGTGTGTGTGTGTGTGTGTGTGTGTGTGTGTGTGTGTGTGTATCGTCTTACCTTGCTCAAGATTAGGTATTAGCAATTTTCAAAGAGTTTTGGGTTGGGTTATGAGTTATATTTTTAGAACATTAAAATCTTTAAACCCAGTGAAATGGAAATCACCAGATTCATTTAATCGAATTCTTAAACATTGGGTTGTACAAATATTTTTTTTTAACAGATCAAGTAGCATATTTGAAAATTTCTGAACGAGCTATAACATTTTTTTGGTTTCATTTTCTTTTGCCTTGTAAAGAAGCCTTTTGTGTACATAAGAAAAGTGTTAGAGCAACTAGTTACTGCATTCAGTGTCATAAATGTGTTGATTTTGTCTCACCTTCTAAATTTATTAAAACTTTAAGATAAAGAGGGATTATATTAATTAAATGGAATGTCTCAAAAGAAGAAAGGCTCTATAGGCCTCTCTGCTATTTGTTGGGCAAAGTCTTGGCGTGCAGAATATAGCTATACAAGGCTTAAAGCACATTGGGACCCTGTGTAGGATGCCAGCGCCATGCCCCTAGGCGCACTGTCATTCAGCCGGCAGATTAATTAACCAGAGGCTGCAGAGGCTCGTGCTTTCAGTCAGCCCATTCTTGAGGCAGATAATGCAAGGTTTTTAAGACTTTGAACATTCAAAAAAGTTTTTTTTCTTTACAGAATCATAGTGTATAGTGACACTTTTTCTACGAATCTAGGCATATATATACATATATATGTATGTATATATATATATATATATATATATATATATATATACACACACACATATATTTTTTATTGTTGTTGTTCTCTTTGCACATGTGATTTTAAAATCCAACCAGAGTATGATATGTATAACCCCTAAAGAGAAAATTTTTCTAGTGTCAGTGTGCACGCTTAAAACTTCCTAATTAATGATTTACTAAATCACACTGAGTAGCAGGCTCTTTATTTTGATTAAGATTTAGGAGGTTTTAACAGAGTCAACTTAAAAAATACATTTTTGTTTCTGATAATAAACTATGCTCATTCAAATTTTCATTAAGGTCACTTTTTATCTTCAGCAAGGACATTTCCATTCATACACAAAAATGTTTTGAAATGAATGAAGATTTTTACATTCTAGTGTTTTATTTAAGCAACAGTTTTAAAAAATAACTTTTAACATACCTATATATTACATTCATCTTTAGAAATGCGTTCATTAAATTTGATTGTTTTTTCTTTCAATCTGGTGTGTTTTAGAATTATATTAAACATTGTTTAATAGCTTAGGGATAAAATAATAACTGATTATTTTCTAAATATAGCGCAAGGTCTATGTTGATCAGATAGTGTTTTATTTGTGGCTTAAAATTAGGAAAGAACAAGGACATAACTAAATGCAAGAAAAGGCATAATTTCATTTTAATTTTTTTAGCAGTGTCGATACAACTCCCTCCTCCAACCCCCAGCCTTTTTTTTCTCTGACACTGTCAATTTGTTAGCGTTCTCACTGGAATTTATTTTGTTGTAGTAAATAAAAGACAAGTCATTATTAAACAGATTTTGCTGTTAATTCAATGTATGATTACCCTTTGCCATAGGTACTTTTAAGGGCTTTTATCCAAAATAAAATTCATTAAAAATGCAATTAAAAAAATCTATTGTTAATGACTGCTTGAGTGACTGGCTCATAATTGGCTCATTACAATAAAAAAGCAACTGTTTAAAAATCCCGACAATGAGATACAGTACAGAGTGAACAATTCATTGTAAGGCCCTATGTGATTACAGGATCCTGAAGGTGAAGCAGAGGAGCGTGCAAATCTGAGACTCCAGCACAACTTTCTCTTTTTCACCAGTACAGTGAGTTCAGGTCATGACCTAGCATGGGCTGTCCAAGTAGGAGCCCCCCTTATTTACAGTGTCCCTCACTGAAGAGTAAACTTAGGTAATATATTCCACTTTAATGCTAGCACTCAGACTCCTCTTTGTTTCCCTTCCCCAGAAATCTTTTCAGTTGACTTAGATTACAAAGTTGTAATCAGGAAATCTTTAGTTCTGTTGGGGCTAAACTAACAAAGACAATATTGTCATACAAGCCGTCATTATTACCTGCCCTTTTGTTAATGCAGGGAAGCATGTAAATAGCTCTTTTTCAAGCTCCAGAATTTTTATTTAAGCATTCCTAGAGATTTGTTTTGTTCTAGTATTTTGGCGGTTTGCTATTTGTATTAAATTATTTTCAATTAATTAATTTTAATTCATTTTATTTTAGGCCATCAATCCTAAGTAAGATAAAAATATAAACTTGGTGATGCAGGAGGAAAAGTAAATTGTGCACGATAAGGTTTTTCTTAACAAATCGAAGTTTTATTTCTCTTTTTGTGTCTTGGATTTGGCATATTATGGTTTTAATAATGAACTTTGCTATGTCAAACATCAGCTGTTCTCTGTAGAGTATAAAATTGTAAAATTCTGACAAGTGTAAGAATGGTCAATAAATTTCTGTTCAGAGTTCCACCTATAAGGCAGAAATCCTAAGTTCCAACAGTAGTTTAAAGGGTGTCTTTAATGAGCTCTGTATTTCCAAAATGCTTTTCCTGTTTAAGGCTAGAAAAACAGTAAAAGTTTAAAGACTGATCACTCCTGCTTTTGTTTAGTCTACAGTGGCAATATTAATGTTGCCTTTGTGTTCTGGTGAGTGACTTAGGTGTAATTTTTCATTATATGTATTAAAAGTTGAATTATTTTGAACTCTGAACTTAGACCAGCCCTTGTGTGAACCTTAGCACATAAGCAACACAGTCACTTTAGGATCAGAATCACTCAATACTATTGACATTATTAAATGCAATAAAAAAAATGTTGATATTAGAATTTAATACAAATTAGGAAAAAAACTGTCAGTGAGATACTCATCAATTTTTAAAGGAATAAGACATATGTAATGAACTTCATTGTAGCGTAAGTAACAAAACCGCTTGGGTATTTCATCATTACTCTGTTACTTTGAATTTCTCTCATCACCTTATTTTGTAATCTTTACTTTTTTTTCCTTAGTAGAATTAAGAGGAAATGCTTGCAGAGGAAATAACTGCTTAAAACATGGTAGAAATCACATTGCTTTCTGGTTGAATTTTTCTTTAAAGATCTACTTTATACACTTTACTTTTATTCGTATAAGCAAAACTTAAGAGCAGTGTGTTTCCCACCCTTGAGGCTCAGTAGACAGCTTCAGTCCACCTCACACTTATATTTAGTTGGGCATGTAAACTGCTGTTTTTGTGATTTATAAATGTAATTTAATAAACCATTTGGTAAATACCATAACTGGGTCATACCAGAGCCCAGATATTTTCTTCATTAAGGAATTAGTGTAGTGGGGAAAACTATTGAGACTTAACACTTCACTGTTTAGTTCATGGGGATATTTTGTAAAGTTTATAATTTGATGATTGTTTATGACCAAGTCTTGTGACTTAGAGATAGGCCTAACATTTATGACTTCTGTTTGTTTTAATATATTTTATTATTTACTCAAAGATTGCTTGTGTAGATGGTGGAGTTCTTTGCTCAGTGGCACTTCAAGAAAGAAAGTCTATACTTGTATTAAAATTTAAACAAAAATATCCTCTGCATGTTGCTAAGTTTTTAGGCATTTCATGGGCAAATAATGATTAATTAAGATTATGATGTTTCCTATGATGTATTAATTTATCTTCCCATGTCCAGGGCACATTGATTTTGAATATTAAAGAAGAGCTACATCTATTCATTCATCATATATGTTCTGAGTGACTGCTCTTGTTCTGGGCACTGAATACAAATATCAATAAGAGAATGTCCCAGTTCTGTAAGAGCTCATAGTCTAGATTATTAATGACAGTACAATATTATATTGTGATGATAGAGTTATTACTTTTTTTTTAACAAATGTTATGGGGATATAGAAGTAGAAGAGAGATCCGCTTTTATCTGGGAAAGGGGCAGGATGGGCAGCCCCTTTCCCAGGTGATAATACAGGTGAGCAAGGATTCATCAAGAGGAGATTAAAAATGACTTCCTAAACTGAGAGAACATTATGCATGGTGCATGGGTTGTGACAAAGTATGGCACATACTTCCCAAAGGCTGGTGATTAGAGGATGTGTATAAGGAAGGGCAGGAGTAGGAGTAAGAAGGTAATTTGGGGTCAAGGTATGAAGAAAATTGTGTGCTTTACTGAAAAATTTGTAAACCCCATTTTGTAGGTAATGGAGAGCCATTGAAGGCTTATGAGTTAAGAAGAAAAGTAGATAGAGTTGTACTTTGTGGTAGCGTAGAGGAAGCTTAGGGAGAGGAGCGATTAAGGCTGCGTCTTTCAGATATATTGAGATTAAGGTATCTCAAAATAGGAGGCAGCAAAACTAAATAGAAATCAAGAGTAGATAAAGTGATGGTAGCGATCATCAGCATATAATTAATAATCAAAACCATGTGAGTAAATATGGGGAGGAAGTATTGCATAGTGGGAAAGAACTTGAACTCATATCTGGTTTCCCAGCTGCCACTTTCTAGCTACATGACTATGGGCAAGTTAGTTACTTTACCTCGCTGTGCCGCAGTTTCTTCTTTTATAAAATGGGGCTAAAAATTGCCTACCTTATAGAGTTGTTGTGAGGATTGAATGAGTTAACATAGTGTTACTTATTGTTATGCTATTATTTAGGGTTGAGAATAGGCATTTTGTTCTTTCCCCTATGAAGTGTTCTGTTGAGGAGGAAGAAAATGGATGATCAATAGAGGGCAAGAGTTTTGTAAGATGAGAGAGAATGGGATGTGTTTATAAATTAAGAAAATGCAGCCAATAAAAAAGTTACTGAAGGTACAAGTGATGGAATAAGATCCAGGAAGATGCAGAAGTGATTGTGCACAGAGCACAGGTTGGTAGGTCAGTTCTGGACAGAGGATATAACTATGTTTAGAAAGGAGAAACAGAATGATAAAGACTGTCCATCCAGCAGCTGCTATTTCGAGGCAAAGCCATCTCCCTCAAATGGGTGGAGATGATAGAAGTAATTAAGGGATTTGAGGAGAATTTTAAATATTTGGAATGATCTCTAAGGAGAAAGGAAACGGGGTCTGAAGATTGCCAAACTGCCCAGAGCCCATGTGGGGTGGGAAACCAAAAATTTGAAAAGGAGGCAGTCTTTAAAATTTAATGTCAATTAAATTGAAAATAAAACTAAAGATCTTTTATAATAAGATCACTTTTTTTGGATGTTACTTATATTAAAAGGCAAGTAATGTATTTTATTATGGGATATATAAATAAAGCATTTCAGAAATTATTATAGAAATAACTGCTGAGTAAATCTCAATGAGAACAACCCTCCGTACTTCAGAGAGGGGAATGCAGCATTAATATGCATTTAAATGAATACAGCTGCTCAAACACAATATTTTCTGGGCAACAAACAATAGATGATGCAATCATTTTATGATGGTCAGTTAATACATCAGTGATGAAAGACCCTCATGCCAGAAAACAATTCACCCAATCAAACGAATAGCCACACCACCCTGGCATTAGTAATGAGATTAAGGAGACCTAGG
This sequence comes from Prionailurus viverrinus, assembly GCF_022837055.1. Lineage (NCBI taxonomy): Eukaryota > Metazoa > Chordata > Mammalia > Carnivora > Felidae > Prionailurus > Prionailurus viverrinus. Next base: position 62,824,460 of record NC_062566.1, read on the forward strand.
TGCCTGGACTGCTGACTTAAATGAATTAAAAGCAAAGGGAGGGAGCCAAACCATAAGAGACTCTTAAAAACTGAGAATAAACTGAGGGTTGATGGGAGTGGGAGGGAGGGGAAAGTGGGTGATGGGCATTGAGGAGGGCACCTGTTGGGATGAGCACTGGGTGTTGTATGGAAACCAATTTGACAATAAATTTCATATTAAAAACAAGCAAACCGAGACATCCACAGATAAGTTAATAGATGTCTGCATAACAACTTGTTGTTGTAGTTTTTCTGTATTATGTAAGTGGCTTCAAGAGTTATTTCAATTAGTTTTTTCAAAAAATCCTTTTTAAATGCTTATCCCATATTTAATTTATTAAGCAGTTTTCCCATTTTGAGCATGGCGAATAATCTTTAGAATCCTTTCACTTCATATACATTAATTTATATTACAAAGGATTATTAAAGACACCAATGTTAACTGCTTACAATTTTTTAACTCATGAGAAATTGAGTGTTGATAGTTTGGATTCATAAATAGAAAACAAAACTCTGAATGGGAGATTATTTATTAATAGACGAACAGTGGTTGGAAATAGGAATGCAGAGATTCTGGTGGTGTTTTGTTTCATTTCCTCTCACTCTGGTAACTACACAAAGTCTCATTTAATGCTTAACTTTTTTTCCTTAACTTTTGGTTGACAAAAATTTCAAACATGTATAGAAGTAGAGAGAATAGCATTATGAATCCCTACATAGCTGTCTCCAGCTGTAGTAGTTTTCAACATAAAATGCTTCATTAATGTGTACAGATTCCTATGATGTGTTGGTGCCGATATAACTAGTTATATCTTAATTATAAATATAAAAAAGCCCAGAATAGCATCTAAAATTAAACATCAGTTTGCATAAATAGGCTTTGAAGGAGTAAGTTTTTCCCTCTGTACCCTAAGGGAGCATTTTAAAGCCATTGTTTTTATTAGTTTCCAGTTAGGGCAATTAAAGCATCATAATTCTAGGTTATTTATCAAATGAGAGATTAAAGTCAAGTTAAGAATATCTACTAACTACATGATAAGAACTGAACTTATTTTGGGAATGCTAAACTTAGATAAGTTAAGGTCTGGCTTGAGAGTGTCTTTGAACCACTGAATAGTCCTTCTTACCCTGATTAGGAAAACTCTTGAGAGCTGTTTTAAAATATAGCCACCCTTAAAAGTACATGAACAAAATTTAAATAAGAATGGCTTTCTACTTTTCCTCCAGAAGATAAATATAAAAATTTGAGTTTTTAAAGTTTCTTAATGAAGGAACAAAAATATGATCAGTATTTTGCTTTGTGGTTAATTTTTCAGGAACACATTTGCTCTATTTACTTGAAAACAAACAGCTGGGTTGACTTTCCAGTACTTAAATCAACTCAGTGGTTCCTAAGTGTGTGTGTGTGTGTGTGTGTGTGTGTAACAGAGACTACACGTTTGTTTTTCACCAGGAAGTTGAAGAAAAGTAATGTGCAACTAACTTTTCTATCTTTTTCATCTTATATGTGAAATATGATGAAGGTTCCTAGGAAAAGTTACAGTTGTCAGCAATTGGCCCATGTCAGCAGTTTAGAGAACTAATTGAATTTTTGACTAATCTAAACATTAATGCTGATAAGAAGGCTCCTTTAGCATTCATGAGCACCACTTTGCTCAAACGTAAAAAAACATGATATTAGTGAGAGGCATAATTTTCAACAGAAAGTGATGTGAATGTGAGAGGAAGCTCCTAATGTTTTTCCATATCTCAGGTTATTATAACTATTGATAATCATGAAACTAGAAGAAATAATTTTTGAAAAGAGAATGGGCAGTGAGACAGAGATAAAAGAGAAGTACATGGACAACGTACTGAATAGGTAAATTCATACAATGCATACTTAAGCTAAGACCTATTTTATTTAATATTAAAAGTTAATTATCACAAAAAGGGAGTAAATGTTGCAGTCTGTGTGCTTAGAGTTATTCCTAGTAGAAACAATGCTATAAGATACCAGGTTTGTGTGGGCATGGTGGCTTGCCCATGTTTGGTACCCCCCTCCCCGCCCTTATTTAAATGAATAAATAAATGCCAGGGACCAAAGCAGTGGGAGTTTAGCCTTCGAGTGAACAAGCACGTAGTAAAACAATAGGTTGAATTATTGTTTGCAGGACAATAGGTTGAATTATTATTTAAATCATGACAGGGATCCCCAAGTCAATTTACACTTCTTTGTAAAAATAGCCCTGGCACTCATTCTCCTTGATCACCAGGTTGCATTGCTAGCAGACACAGTTCTGATAAAAGGTAGTGAATATCAAATTAAACTGACTTGGATCATATTGGGCTCCCTGTTAGTATGTTGAAAATATTTGCAAGGTAGAAAATATTGCCATCAATGACCCTTTCATTAGCCATAACATTATGATTCTACTTATGGAAAGTATGAGGTTCAAGACTGAAAATAGGAAGCTTCTGGTCAAGGGAGAGCCCTTCACTGTCTTCCTAGGATAAAATCCATCAGCATCATATGAGGTGATTATGATACTGATTCTGTTGTGATGGACACTGATGTATTCATTATCTTGCAACAATAGCTTACTTACAGGGTAGGACCAACATGTTTCTCATATTTGGGACAGGAGCGAACCTAGCTTCACCTTTAACTTCTCAACGTCTTGACCTGTTGGCACTATGGAAAGCAAGTCACACCATTGCAGTCTGTGACCTTGCTGACACCCAGAAGACTGAATGGTCCCTTTAGCAAGCTGGTTGTTACGGGCATGTTATTGCCAGGAACCTCGTTTCTGCTTCTGTTGACACTGCTGCAGCTGTTGTCAGGGTACTTACGGAGTTAAATGGGAAGCTCACTGGCATGACACCCCCGCACCTATGACCAACAGGCAAACCTGCCGAACACAATTTCCAGAAAGTAATAAGGCAAGCATCTGCTAGACCCATAAAGCTGTGGTTTCCTTTTACTCCTGTAACTGGCATTCCCCTTAATACTTAAATGAATTAACTTACTGGTACAATAGTGATGTGGCCATGACAACCATGCTATTGATATTAGGGGCTTCGGCTTCTATTCCTATAGCAATAGTCAGGGATCATCTCTCCTAACTCTTCCCTCTTTATCTTCCCTCTCCCAAAGCATACCATAGAAAATTCCGATTTCAAACCTAAAACTTTTACCAGATTTTATAGGGGTAGAGTAAGGGACAAAGATATTTCTGTATTCTGTGCCGTTAATACAAATTGCACTTGGCCCAAATTTGGTAGATTGGAATAGAGGAAGTATTGACATCAGTCAAATATGCTTTTATAGACAAAAAGATACATTAAATCTCATAATAATCAGAAAAAGAATTGGGCGGGGGGGCGGTGTATAGAAGAAAGGAAGGGAGGGGGGAATCCTATCTTTCTATAAGCTCTGAAAGTCCTGCCCTTAGTCTGTTTCATTTGATTCTGGTTATAGCATCTCAAGTGAAACTTTGTCAGGAAAAACAGGAATTGGAAAGGAATATGAGAAGGATGGACAAGTTCATTTATATTTGGTATTCTAGAGCTGGCAAGAGACACATTTAGGAAAATAGAAAAGTATAGAGTGGCTTTCTCAAGGAACAGCATACTACTGGAATTTACTATTCTAAGAGGTATATAACATTGTGGAATGGCGAAGTAAGTAATCCAATTAAATGGGCTATTTTACACAGATTTAAAGTAAGTGCTGAAAACTATATATTAGCACATGAAAGCATATAAAAAGATACCAAATTACACATACACACAAATTTCACAAGCATCTATGTAAAAAGAACAATGAATAGAGACTAAAAGGGAATATGACAAAAATGTAATAACTTAGGCTATGTTAGCAGAATGGTAAACTGTAATTTGCAAGATTTAGCATTGTGAAAAAAATTATGACATATCAGATCTCTCTGTTTAGAATTCTGTAGGAATCATTAAGGATCATATTGTGCTATCCCACAGTAGAATGACCCATTCTCATCAACAAGGAAGCATGTACTTCTCACCAGCAGCAGTTTCTTAACTATACATACTTCTTGGGAAGTGGAGAGATGTGGAGGGAGGAAGAGGAATGAGTAGAAGATTCCTGGATAACCTTAATCTTGTGCTTTGATAACGCTGTGACAACCTGTGTAGAAATATGTTTTTTACGATAGTCAAGGAATAAGAGGATTCTCTAATTCTTTCCCAAGAATTGATTTTATGTTTCAGACTGAGGGTAGGAAGGAGAGGGCGAATGAGGAACAGGAAATAGAGAAACTAGTTCTATCAGTTCAGGACCTTGCTGTTAAAATGAGGGGCCTGAGACTGAGGTTTTAGCATTCTAGGTTTATCCGAGAAAAGCCTTCTGAGTACTTACAATCCAAGAGCATGGTTAGAAAGATATTTGAGATAGTATGAAGGGCATGGGTTTTTGACTTCTGAATTAAGAGATGTCTCTAAACTCAACAGAGAAAAGGTGCTAACTGTTAAATTTAGTGGTGGTCTTAGCTTTTAGCCCCCTTGCTGGGCTTTATGGTCTTATGTTTGCTCAACCTCTAGAAAGTGAAGAAGATGGTTTACAGAGTGATCAACTAATACCACATACGCTTTCTTCTAGTATTGAAAAAAGAAGAGCACAGCTCTCCAGCAGTCAACAATAATACAGCATTTAACCCATGATTCTTTTGGTCTGGAATCTTCAATTTGTGTGGTATTTGGTGTTTGTGGTATTGTTTTTACACTATTGGACAGTGTTATAGAATAGCATGTTTTTTAAATACCTCATACTTTCAATAAATAGTTCTGAAATGATACTAGATAATTTTAACTATGTTTGAATTACTTCAGTTTTGTGATTTGGTTTTATTCCTTTTAACTATGAGTTTGAGTCATCCTTTTCTCTCCATTTTATTGAGGATTGATTGAAATTTTGATATATTGGCAGGGTTAGTAGTTTTTTTCTTTCCTTTCCCGCGTACAATATAGAGACTGATGAAAGTTCTATTCTGTTTTTTCAAGGAATGAATTCACCATGTTATGGAGCTCTTCTTCCTGACTATGTATATGGTTATAAAAATCTTAGGAGTATACTCCTTAGAGCAAGCAAACTTGCTGTATGAAAGAGGAACACATTTTAGAGAACAGAGTCAATTCCAACTTTGTTAGATAGCTTCATATCTTGGTGTCAGTGATGGTTTCTAAAATGTGTGAAGTGTTGGAAATTCACTCTTGAAAACCAGCAAACAAACATTTCAGTATAAAGGACAACTCACTAAAACTGTTTCCTGACTGCATGCTATTATTTTATAGTTTTATGTCATTACATTTATTTTCATTCCTTTACTTAACAAATATTCATGGAGTACTTATTGTGTGACAATAAGTGATATATATCACTGCTAGGAGTATAATGGTGCACAGCTGCTTAGAATCTAGTAATTAATGTCTGTGTTAATTACTAATTAATTACATAATTAGTTATTAGGGTTTATAGACATTAATCAAACAAACCATCTAAAACATAAAATTGCATCTATGACAAGTGCTACAAAGGAGAGGTGTAAGAGACCATGAGAAGGAATTTAAATTGGTCAAAGCTTTGGAAAGGCTTTCTGGAAGTTAGGCTTGAGTGTTAAGGTTTCTTCAGTTGGACAGTATCTGAGTGAGTGTTGGAAAGGAAGTGCTTCCATCCCAGAGGTGGGCATGGCCAAAGGCGCCTCTCAGGCCGGAGAGCAGCCTGGTGAGTAGCATTAGGCTGGGAGAGGACAAGTATGGCTACAGTGTGTGCACTGAAAGTTGAGACTCCTGTGTGAAGAGTCTGGAGAGGTAGGTGGATTTGGGTAGCAGTTACCTAGGTTGTTTGTTTATGAGTATCTATCACACTGTCCCCTTTGATACTCTTTTCTATATGTGCATTATACTTCAGTAAAAAAAAAAAAAGTTTACTCAAATATTTTTTTGAACGAACAGTTTAAGGCTCCAAAGTTTTATGCAAAAGAGCATCTTGGAATTCCCTTATATCCACTCCTGGCCATAACTCTCCCTTTACCAGGGGCTTCCATCACCACAAGTTATTTTTGTCTGTTCCTACTGTCACACAGTCAGCATCACAGTGTTTAGGCGTTTACAGCTGGCTCCTTTCGATCCTTTTCTGTCTCTGAGATGCTTCTGTGTTTGCACATAGTGGTAAATGTGCACTGTTATTGTAGCATAATATTCTGATGTATGGATATACATTATTTTACTTATTTATTTTACTCTTGGTGGTCATTTGCGTTATTTCCAGTTTGGGGCTCTTACAGAAAGTGCTGCTGTGAATATTTTTGTATATATCTTTCAGTGTGCATACGTATCCATTTCTGTTAGGAATGTGTATAGGAGTCAAATTGCTAAGAAATAGAGTATGCATATGTTCAGCTTTAGTAGGTACTACCATATAGTTTTCCAAAATGGCTGTACCAATTTGTACTCCCACCAACAGTGTATAAGAGTTCCAGTTGTTCTACATCCTTGTCAGCTCTTGGTATAGATAGTTTGAAAAATACAAAAGTTAGTCATTCTGGTAGATATGGTATTGGGCATTATGGGTTTAATTTGCATCTCTCTGCTGATATTAAAAATATTTCTTTTTTTTTGCCATTTTGATATATTTTGGGGGGTAGTGCCTAGTAAAGTCTGTTGCCCATTTTTCTATTTGATTTTCTCTCTCCCATATTGATTTAGGAGTTCTTTATGTTTTTTTTTTGATACATGTCTTTCATCAGGTACATGTACAGTAGTCCCCCCCCCATCTTATCTGTGGGGAATATATTCTAAGACCCCAGTGGATGCCTGGCACTATGGATAGTACTGAACCCTGTGCTTACTGGTTTTTTCCCCATAATACATACCTATGATAATGTTTAATTTATAAATTAAGCACAGTAAGAAATTAATGAAAGTAACTACCAATAAAGTGGAACAATTGTAACAATATACTGTAGTGAAAGTTATGTGAACATGGTCTCTCTCTCAAAATATCTTATTATACTGTATTTACCCTTCTTGTGATGATGTGAGAAGATGAAATGCTTACGTGATGAGATGAAGTGAGGTGAAGGACGTAGGCATTGCAGTGTGGTGTTAGGCTGCTATTGACCTTGTGACGATATGTCAGAAGGAGGATTATCTGCTTCCACATTGTGGTTGACTGGATGGAACTGAAACTGTGGAAAGCGAAATCCCGATAAAGGGGGACTACCGTACTGCAAAGATCTTTTATTCTGCAGTAGAAAAATATCTTCTACTTTTTTGATTAAAAAAAATTTTAACTAGCAGCTCTTTTTATTTATGATTAGGTAAGATGGGGGGTTTTGTTTCTTTTTTTTTTTTTTAATAAAGTTTATTTATTTGGGGGCCTTGGAGAGAGTGCAAGTGGAAGAGGGGAAAAGAGAGAGAGAGGGAGAGAGAGAATCTTAGTGTGGAGCCCAACTGTCAGCAAGGAGCCCAAAATGGGGCTCAGTCCCAGGAACTGTGAGATCATTCCTGAGCTGAACTCAAGAGTCAGATGCTTAACCTACTGAGCCACCCAGGTGCCCCAGATTAGGCAAGGTGTTTTTATGCCTTGTTTAAGGAATCTTTCCCCAAACCAAAGTCGTAAAGATATTCTCCTATACTGTCTTTTAGAAGCTATTTTTTATTCACACATTTAGATGTACACTTGAAATTGATTTGTGTCTGGCGTGAACTAGGGATAAAGATTCATTTTTTCCCCCAAATGGGAACTCCTTGGTCCCAGTATATATATTGAAAAGACCTCATTATACCACACTGTCATCTTTGTAATAAATCAGGTAACCATATATGTGTCGATCTGTTTCTGAATTCTCTGTTTTCTTCCATAGCTTCATTAGAACACTTTTTAAATTATTGCAGCTTTATAATGAGTCTTGCTATCTGGTAGTGTAATTTTGCCAACTTTGTACTTTAAGAGTGCCATGGCTGTTTTCACCTATTTTAGAATCAAGTTGCCAGTTTCTACAAAAATAATCTGCTGGGATTCTGATTGGGATTGCACTGAATCTATAGATTCATTTGAGGAGAATTGGTGTCATGACACTATTGAGTCTTAATATACAAATGCACTATGTCCCTTGATTTATTTGGATCTTCTTTAATAATAATCTTCTTCTCAATAATATTTTGAAGTTTCTATGTAGAAGTCATGCACATATTTCTTTAGGTTCAGGTCTGGAGTTTTTTTGATGCCACAGCCAATGTTTATTATTTATTAGTTTGCTAGCACTGCTATAACAAAGTACCACAGAGTGGGTGACTTAAACAACAGAAATTTATTTCCTCATCGTTCTGGAAGCTCAAAGTCCAGGATCAAGGTATATGCTGAAGCCTCTCTCCTTGGCTTATAAATGGCCCTCTTCTCCCTGTATCTTCACATGGTCTTCCTTGTGTTTGTGAGGTTGTCTGTGTTGTAATCTCTTCTTATATGGATACCAGTCATATTGGATTAGGACCTATCCACATGACCTAATTTTATTTAAATAACTCTTTCAAGACCTTGTGTCCAAATATAGTTACATTCTAAGGTACTGAGGGTTAAGGACTTTAACATATGAATTTTGAGGGGACACGGTTCAGCCCATAATACAATGGTATTGAATTATTTAGTGCTGAAATAGGAAAATACGATTTGTTTTTTTTGTTTTTTTTTCAATATATGAAGTTTATTGTCAAATTGGTTTCCATACAACACCCAGTGCTCATCCCAAAAGGTGCCCTCTACAATTTATTTTTCAATATTGGTCTTATATATAGTGATCTAGTTAATTTCACTTAATTCCAAAAGTATTTCTATTAATTATTTTGGATTTTCTACATAAACAATCATATCACCTGTGAATAATGACTTTTATTCCTGACCTCAGAGGAAAAAGCCTTTAGTATTAGACTACTAAGTAAGATACATGCTATGGAAATTTTGTAGATACTTTTTATCTAAGGTAGCTCTGTTTCTATTGTTCATTGTTCATTTGTTAGGAGTTTTTTTGTTTGTTTTGTTTTTAATCATGAACTAACTTTGAAGCTCATAGACTATTTAAATGCTAATTGTTGCTATAATGGAGAAAAGTTGATAGGATTTACTAATGGATAATTTTCATATGGAAAATAGGAGAAGAGAAATTTTTTGTTCATTGGAAATTCAAGTTTTGGGATGTCTCCTAGTTTCTGTAAAGTTTGAAAGGAATTATTTGGAGGAAACTGTGAAAATTAATTTGAAGTGTGAGTTTGATTGAAAAACTTAAAAACTCAGCTATCTAATATTTCAAAAGCTCTAGATATTTAAAATCAACATTTGAGTATTTTAACATAATTTTTATTTCTTTTGTTTTTGCTACACAGGTATCCAATGTTGTTATATAATTTATTTTCATTTAGTAATGAAAGTAACTGTTCTAGTTTCTTTTATTTTGGAATTTGATGCTCCAAAATAGTGAGAATGTACAAAAGATTAAACTGTGCATTGTGCAAATTGTTATCATTTGGAGCCATCTGGAAGCCATCAAAGAGTATGCCACAGACTGTACTTTGGGTCACTGAGATAGATGCATGACAAGGAGTAGTCAAAACGGTATTCATAATAATAGTAGTAAGAGTAGTAATAACTAAAGGTAATATTTTTTGAACAATTAAAAATTGCGTGCTTTTGAGCAGACAGTGTTCGGTGTGATTTACATGAATGAACACAGTCCTTACGATAACTCTCACACTACTATTTTATCTATCTTTTTTACAGATTGAAAGACTGAGGCACAGAAAGATAAGTAACTTACTTAAGGTCACACAGCTAATAAAGGGTAGAGTCATGATTTGACTCCAGAGTGTTGGTTCCAGAGCTTTCTCTAGAAGGCTGCAGTATGTTGTGCTGGGATAGAAATTTTTAGCTTTAGTAGGATCTTAAAATAGATGGATAATAGCACATTTTCATCTCAGACTCATAAAATCCAGCAGGAGCAAGAAACATGTTATTAAAATTTTCCCACATGATAGGGAATAGTTCTCCACGTGAAGACATCATTATTTGCCCCTGTACATGTGCTGTGTACACCATTTCTCCCTCCTGTCTTTCCGAAACCATCGAGTCTGACCTTCACCCAAACATCTCTTTTCCTACAGGAAACCACTTCATGTGCTCTCGGTAGCAACAAAGCCGTTCTGCAGTGAAATTAGGTGTAATGAAGAATCTTCCTCAGTGTCCAAATGATAAACCAGAGTGAAATTATTTAATCTGTAAAATTTTAGAATGACTAAATCTAACCTTTCATACTCCTAAAATGCCTGTAATGACCCTTCAGGTATCCCAGAATGTCCCATTCTGTTTCCTCGGCTTTCATTAACAATGCTTTCCTTCAAGCATTATGTGTATGAGATACAACCTTTTTTGCTGTTGGTTTAAATCCAGTTCTTTTTGTTGCTGCTGTTTCATTACTAAAATTTTAACTATGACTTTCTACTCTTTTTTCATTACACGTATCTATGGGAATATTATTATTAGGTCAGCAAATTTAGCCTGGGACTCTAACCATTATTTAAATAGGTTTGCAAAGCATAATTTTTTGGTGGGTTGAAGTTTGTATACACTCCTTATCCAACACACACACACACACACACACACACACACACACACACACACACTTGATATTTGTCACTGTTTCAATCATTTATTTAGAAATAACGAGTGAGCCAATTAGCTTTGTTTTGTCTGTGACTCTAGATTAAATTTCTAACCAAATAGAACTGTCTCAAATATGTTTTATTTTGTTTGCAAATGAGAGACTGTTGGTGGATCAATATGAATCCACTATTCTCAGATAAAGAATTTAAAGTTAGTGTACTTCTTATGATAGGTAATAGGACTATCTTTTTTTTTCTTTTAATGTTAGAGATAGCACTAAAAATCAGATCAAAGTAATTTATATATTTGGATCTATATTTGTAAAGCTCTGTGTAACATTTAGTAAACCAAAATAATGGAATTAATTATTCGCTTCTTTCAGTACCTTTGCTCTAGTGTTCTAGTGTAGCGGTTATAAAGCGTGGACTCAGGCCAATTGGCCACCATCCTGGTGTCATATGACCCTAGTTCTTTTTTCCTTTTTTTTTTTTAATGTTTATTTATGTTTGAGACAGACAGAGACAGAGACAGAGTGTGAGCATGGGAGGGACAGAAAGAGAGGGAGACACAGAATCCGAAGCAGATTCCAGCACAGAGCCCGACGTGGGGCTCAAATCCATGAACAGCGAGATCATGATTTGAGCCAAAGTTGGACACTTAACCAACTGAGCCACCCAGGTGCCTCCATATGGCCCTAGTTCCTGAGCAAGTTACTTAGTCCCTCTGTGCTTCAGTTTTCTTATTTGTAAAATCAAAAATAAAAGAACACACCTTATGAAATTATAGTGAAGATTAAATAAGATAATACATGTAAAACTCTTAGCAGAGAGCATTCATTTGATTTAGCAACTCTGATTGTTAGCAGTGCTCTCAAACTTGAAAATCTGTTGGTGGTAGCCAGTGAAAGTATGCTTTGTGAGAGAAAAAATGTTTCTGAATGTTAGAAAGTATTACTCTTGTGTATTGCTATTACTGATAAAGAGGGAGGGAAATTTTATGGATTGCCTTGTAGCACCCGCATGATAAATAATTTTCATTCGTTTGCTGGCGAATATTCTCATGTCTGCATGAAACACTTGAGTAACCTAATAGGTGAATTAATTATATTCTTTCACTGGCCTCATGTTTGATGTTGCCCATGACAGGTCAGATGATTAATTGACAATGGCCACTGAGGAAGTGATTATAAGAAGGACTTGAAACAACTAGGTTTAGGACACTAATTTCAGTAACAGACTACTTTGTAGAAAAATTTTCTGTATCTACAAATCTAGTCATTTCACTTTGAACCAAGTCAGGTAGCCATCTAACCTTAATGGTGCTCTTGTTTACTGTGCGCCAGGAACTGTATGTAGGTGCCTATTAATTTTCTCTTCCCTAGTAGTGTGTAGACTTTTATCTGTCTACATTCTAACATTCTTAAAATATATATGTATATGTGTGTGTGTGTGTGTGTGTGTGTGTGTGTGTCTTTAAATTCCCAAAGCAAGCTGAGATGGCACAGTGTGTTTAAACAATGTGGATTTCGTCAGACGTCACATTCTTCCAGATATATTTTTCCAAATGGAAAGATGGCTCAACATTTTCTATTATTATTTTAGATGAAATGTTCTGCAATATGTTGTTGACATTGTACTGAAGTAAATACTGTATGCTCAAGTCTCTCAGGGACCCTCATGAAAATGAGATGCATGTCCCAGGAGGCTATCTCAGAAAAGAGAAATTCTAAATAAAATAGCATGAATGAAGTGGCACACAAGAATTTATTATAAGAAAATATTCTTTCGTATAATACCGGACCTAAAGAAGATGAAATGTTGACACAACAGATTGCTGTCCTTATATGGCTCTATGGGGTCACATATACATACTAATTCATATTTTTTTCCTTTTTCTGTAAAATATATGGAAGGTATTTGTTTTGCAGTGATGGAACATACTTCATTTATTAGCTACATTCCACATTCATTTGATCTACACATCTCTCTTTATGACTGGCAATTCAGGCTGTCTTTTTGTTTTTTAGTTTTGTTTCCCGTTAAGAGTACTAAGTGGGGGAGCCACACAAATCTCAGACTTGACTGTTAAGTGAAGTACCTATTAACCCGAGAATTGAGGTGTAATTACAGAGCTGGTGTGTCTGGAATAGATTTAGTCAAAGTAAGGAGATAATTGTTCAGTCTTCTCTTAGCATTGACTGTTTTCTTTAAGTTTGGGTGGCCCTTCTGCATGAAGAGTATTCCTTTTGGGCTTATGTATTTGGAACTGTTTTGTCTAGTTGTTTGCCAAAAACAGTTTATATATTTTTGTACTTTTTAAAAAGTAATCATTATTAGGTTTTTAAATTCAGAAGAATGATTTTTTTAAAATCTTGTAATCCCATAACCCAACTAACCCTTGTGGATGTATTTTAAAAAGATGTATTATTAGATAATAGAAACTGCACGTGAAGGTGTAGGTTTTGTTTTCCATCCTCCCAAAGCAAAACATTTAATAGTTTTTCATATATTGTGCTAGAAAGAAAAATTATTTTCATATTTGATCTTTTAATTTGTAAACAAAAGGATCTTATTCTATGTACACTGTTGAATACCTCAAATACCTCAGATTTTTTTCCCCACCCACTTAAAATGTTCCGGAGACCTTTCCAAAGATCTACTCTTGAGTATGTATTTTTGATGACTATTCAGAGAAATTTGTTTATTTATTTGAGAGAGACAGGGCCAGTGCAAATGCAGGGCAGGGAGAGGGTGAAAAAGAGAGAATCCCAAGCAAGCTCCCTGCTGCCAGTGCAGAGGCTGATGTGGGAATTGAACTCACCAAACCAAGAGATCATGACCTGAGCTGAAACCAAGAGTCAGACACTTAACCGAGTATGCCACCCAGGTATCCCAACTATTCAGATAAATTTAAACATGAGAATGATATAGGCCCTTTCTGTAAGAATTTAGAGAAAAAAATTTGATTGTAATTATGGTTAATATTTATTAATATGCATAATATTTTATGTGTGTAATATATTAGTTGGGTTTCTGGTTACAAGTGACAGAAACCAAGTTAAGCTAAGTTAAGCTAGAAAAAAAAGTGTTTTAAGGACAGAAGGAAATCTCATGAAACTAGGACTGGGAATTGGAGCACTTCAAAAACTTTTATTTCTTATTTCTGTTTCTCTTTGCTTATCCACTCCATTTTCTCTCAGTAGATTGTTTTTCTCAGATCCACAGGTTATATAGGAGAAAAACATGGCTGCTAGTGGTTTCCAAGGTTATAACTCTCTTTTCAAGAGCCCATCTTAGTCTGAGATTGAAATCTCTTAGTTCCAATTTCAAATTTCTGAGAAATCAACTACTGCTGAGCTTGGAGTACCCATTATTAAACCAATTAGTTATTGTCATGGGGGCTGAATAATTGTGAAAAAAATCAGTGTGGTTATCACATAGATGGTAGGTAGGCAGTTTGAAGAAAAGAGATACGGGACAGGCAACTAAGTACATACTTACTACATTCATTGACTGAAATTACAAGTTGCTAAGTGATTTTCTATCTTGCTGTGCACATAGTTGCAGTATCAGTCTTGTATTTTTCGGGAATTTAGTAAAATTCAAATCTCATTTCTGAATTACAGTGCTCAACCAGATTTCTTAATTCCATTTTTTATTATAATTTCCTTTCCTCATCATTTTTTTCTTTTTATAGCTCCATAGAACTTTATTTTACGTAATGCGTAATACATTCCTTTTTTTCCCCCCTGATATTTAATTACTTAAGATACCTAGTGATTTGTGGTCTCCTGCTAAACTCCAGAATATCTAGAGAAGGACAGTGGGTACTGGGAAGGCCCCTGGACTAAGAAGCCCAGGAGTCTGGGTGTGAGCTTTGAACTCACCTACTCATCATATCACTATAATCTAAATTTAGCAGTATTATAGCAAACTATCAAATTCATCACAGGCTTATTATGAGAAGGATCAAATAAGGTAATATGGATAAAATTACTTCATAAATTCAGAAGTGTTCTACCCAAACAAGTTATTATTAGACATTTGACTCTGACGCAGAGAGAGCGAAGCATGGGAATAGGAAGTCTTACCTTGCCAACTGATCAGAGACCAATGAAGGTATGTAATCTAATAGAAGAACAAAAGATAGTTGAAAAGAAGAGCTAGGCACATTACAGTATGTATAAATGTGAAATTAGATTGTGTACTAAATATTGCTTATATCTAAAGATAATCCATGCCGATGTTTTGAGCAGAGGATGAACCATAGAATAAACTTGTCTTTGTAATGACCCGGTCTTGTAATGCAGTTGACAAAGGAGAGTTAAGACTATTTAGTTATTTTGACCTAGTAATTAATGACACATCAATTATATAGTAATGATTTAAACATTAATATGACAACACAAAAAATCTCAGTCCCCTTTACCAAGAATTCCTAATTCTAGGAGCAGCTGAGTGTCTCAGTTGGTTAAGCGTCCAACTCTTGATTTCAGGTAGGGTCATGAACTCACAGTTTGTAAGTTTGAGCCCCACGTCGAACTTTCTTTTTTTTCTCTCTCTGCCTCTCCCCAGCTTGTGCGCACGTGCTTTCTCTCTCTCTCAAAAATAAATAAACTTAAAAAAAAAAAAGAATTCCCTAATTCTACACTTCTGATGTGTTCTCTGTGCCATCCAATCCCGATCCCCCTCTTTACTACCTATGGAACTTTTTGCTTCTACTACTTACTAGCTATGTGACCTTATACAAATTATTTAACCTCTCTGCCTCAATTTTCTCATCTTTAAAGTTGTGATAATAGTAATACCTACTGCAGAGGATTGTTGTGAAAATTAGATTACATTAATACATGTTAGGTGTTTATAACATTTGTCTGCTATGCGATAAGTGATCAATAAATTTTAAAATAATCGTTTTTTCATTTAATAACATTTTCATTATTTTGCTACTTTGTTGAAACTTTTTAAGTTTTGTTAAACATGAGAAATGCTTCCTTACCTTTAGTTTCAGATAATAGTACTTTCTCTTTGTTTTTGAGCTTTTTGTCGTGGAAAATTTCAAACATATATCAAAGTAGAGTGAATGGTGTAACAAACCCAATTATCAATCACCTACTGCGTTTGGCAGCCTCTAAGATGGCCCTCAGTGATCCGTGCTTCCTAGTGTCCCTGGCCTTTGGTAGCCTTCTCCCTTTGCATGTGGGCTGGACCTAGTGACTTCTAACTGAAAAAATACAACAAAAGTGATGGAATGTCACTCCAAGATTAAGTTACAAAAAGGCTTTTTTTTTTTTTTTTAATCTTGTGTGTTTTCTTTCCTGTTCTCTTGCTCGATCACTTTAAGGGAGGTCAGCTACCATATTGTGAGCTCCCGCACGAGGCCAGCGTGGCAAGACACTGAGGAAGGTGTCTTGCAGTAGTCAGTGAGAAACTGATACGCTTGGTCTAACAGTCCACAAGGAACTGAATCCTGCCAGTAACCATGTAAATGAGCCTGAAAACAGGTCTTGCCGAAGTTGTGTCTTCATATGAGATCACTGTCTTGGTTGACAGCATGACTGCAACTTCATGAGAGACCTTATACCAGAGATGTCCAGCTAAGCTGCACTCGGATTTCTAAAGCACAAAATTTGCAAAATAATAAATACTTTTTGTTTGAAGCCTGTAAGTTTTGAGGTAATTTTTCTTTTTTTTTTTTTTTTAACATTTATTTGTTATTGAGAGAGAGAGACAGAGCATGAGCATGGGAGGGGCAGAGGGAGGGGGAGACACAGAATCTGAAGAAGCTCCAGGCTCTGAGCTGTCAGCACAGAGCCCGATGTGGGGCTCGAACTCACAAACCGTGAGATCATGACCTGAGCCAAAGTTGGTCGCTTAACCGACTGAGCCACCCAGGTGCCCCATTTTTGGGGCAATTTCTTGTGCAGCAATAGGCAACTAATACAATAAGCTTAAAAAAAAATTATCAGGATATTACCAAATTTGTTTCATCTATATCTCCCTACCCCTTATTCCCTGTCGATCATTTGTTTTTATAGCTTTACTGAGGCATAATTTGAAAAATGCTATAAAATTTACCCATCGTGTAATGTAAAATTACCCATAAGTAAACAGTTTAATGATTTTAGTAAATCTATAGAGTTTGCAGTCAATCTGCTTTTCTGTCTCTATGGATTTGCCTCTTCCAAACATTTCATACAAATGAAGTAGTCTAATATGTAGTCGTCTGTGTCTGGTTTCTTTCATTTAGCATGTTGTTTTTTTAGGTTCATCATGTTGTACAGGTATTATTATTTCATTCCTTTTTATTATTGAATAGTACCTCTTATATAGATATATGTACACACCTTGCTTATCCATTCAACAATTAATGGAAAATTAATTCTTTCCAGTTTGAAGCTAATATCATATAATGCTGCTGTGAACATTCACATATAAATTTTGTGTACATGTGTTTTCATGTCTCATGCAAAAACACCAGGAATAGAATTGCTGGGTTGTAGGGTAAATTTATGCTTCTTTCTAAGAAACTGCCAAATTATTTTCAAACATGGTTGCACCATTTTAAATTCCTACCTGCAGTGAATAAGGGTTTCAGTTTCTCCACATTCTGGTCCCTACTTGTTATTGTTTGTCTTTTGGATTGTAGACATTCTAATGGGTATGTACTGGAATCTCATTGTGGTTTTAATTTGCATTTCCCTAATGACTAAAGAGGCTGAGCATCTTTTCATATGCTTATTAGACATTCATATGTCTTCTTTGGTAGAATATTATTGAAATCTCTTGCTCACTTTTTAGATAAGTTGTTTGTATTCTTATCATTCACTTTTAGGAATTCTTTATTCTGTATACAAATCTTTTATCAGATATGTGGTTTGCGAATATTTTCTCTCGGTCTATGGCTTATCTTCTTATCTTTTGAGCATGAAATTTTAAAATATGAGGAAGTCTAATTTGTATTTTTTTTTCTTTTTGAATTTTGCTTTTGACATTGTTTTTGAGCTAAGACCATTCAGATTTCCCCCTGCATTTTCTTCTAAATGTTTTATGGTTTTAGCTCTTACCTTTAAGTTTGTGTATATGTATTTTTTAGTTACTTTTTTGTGTATGGTGAGAGGTAAGGACCCAAATTAATCATTGTGCATATGAATATCCAATGGTCTCAATACCCTTTGTTGAAAAATTATCCTTTTCCCCATTGAATTGCTTGGAAAGTTTGTGAAAAATCAATTGGCCATACGTATAAAGGTTTTTTAGATTGTCTTTAAATTCAGAGTTTTTCGTTTTTTGTTTTTTAAGAATACCTCACAAATGGTTTTATGTTCTTGCATCAGGAGATATATAATGTCTAATTATCTCCCTCTTTTTTGTGATGTAAACAGCTGTTGATGAATGTTACTTAGATTTATTTAAAAGGTGATATTAATGATTCTATAATTCCTTCTTTATTTGTTAGTTGGAATATTCTATAAAGAGAGTCTTCCATTTGCTGATTACTTGGTTACCAACAGTTACTCAGTGATAGAATTCCTATGTGGAAAAATAGGACAAATTCTTAATTCTTAACTTAAAAATAATATTTTCTTACAGACAATGCCACTCTTAAGTATAAGGTGGCTTAGAGTCTCTTGTTCCATTATTTTAGTGGAATTCTTATGTTAAATATTAGCATGGTATATGTAAAATATGATAGTGCTTGTTTCAGATATTAAACACTTTAAGTGTCAATTAACTACTATAGGTTTTACAGGCATTCTACAAATATAATTGCTATTTATGTAGTTAGTATTAGATAGAAACCCTTAGCCTTTAGATGAAATTGTTGTGGTTATTCATTGGTACCTCATCACTGCTGAATAATTTTAGTTTACTAAATCTCAGGAAGCTTAATATAGGAAGTTTTAATATAAGTCATCATCAGGTCTCTGATGGAGGTCATCCTTACGTAGGATTTCCTGAAAGAATTGTCTATAAGCAAATGTTCTGTGAATCTCTGAGCTTTTATTTTAAAGTGAGAAACAAAATGCCTATATTTGGGACGGCCAATAATGATCTACCTGAGATTAGATTTTTTAAGGTAATGTTGTTATAAGATCTTCTCATTGGCTTGAACCCTCCCTAGGAATGAAATTTGAAAATTGCTATAAAATCAGAAAATTATTTAAGATTAACTTTTATTGTTTTCTTCAAAGTTTAATATGATTTACATCAGTTATCACATACCAAAATAAATTTTATCATTAATTTTTTAAAACAGTAACATTTTCACAATTCAGGAAAATACATTGAATACATTATTTTAATAAATGCCATTATTGTTATTTTCCATTCTGTTACTTTTAGAGGATGGACCTAGTATTGTAATTACATGGAGTCTCAACTAAAGCTTTTGGTAATTTTCTTTCAATTAGAAATTTTAATACTTATAA
Source organism: Prionailurus viverrinus (assembly GCF_022837055.1). Taxonomy (NCBI): domain Eukaryota; kingdom Metazoa; phylum Chordata; class Mammalia; order Carnivora; family Felidae; genus Prionailurus; species Prionailurus viverrinus. Next base: position 62,843,577 of record NC_062566.1, read on the forward strand.
ATCATTATGCTTTTTATTTAAACAAGTTGTTAAAACTCTTGCATAGATTTGGGGCATTCAGAGGGACAGTGTGGTGACCATTAATGTGAGACATGCAGAGGTCAAAGGGAGCACACACTAACAAACCCTGTGGTATGGGAAGAGACCAGGGAGCCTTGGGGATTGCTAAGAGCAGCTGAATTAAGTCACCTCTTGGCGACCAGTTCAAATTCCATCTTGTGTGTAACCTTAAGGTAATTTTTCAACCGCTCTTTGGTGAACTCTGAAATGTGTAGATGTCTTGGAGAAGCATTAACCTGGTTTTAAGCGGTGTTAGTCCTTGCTGGACTCCCATCGTCAAAGTGTTTCCTGAAGGGTGTACATTCCTGCTTGTAACAGTTAGGAAAGCAAAACCACTTCCTCTGCACTTCAGATAATTCTTTTTCTTTTTCTTTTCCATTAAAGTGTAGTTGAAATGCAATCTTAGGTTAGTTTCAGGTGTACAACATAGTGATTTGACAATTATATACATTACAAAATGCTCTCACCGTGATAAGTGTAGTTAGCTGCCAATATTGTTGACTATATTCCCTATGCTTTACTTTACATCCCTGTGACTTATTTATTTTTCAATTTTAAGTTTGTACCTCTTAATCCACTTTCTCTATTTTTCTCCCCTCCTACCTTTTCTCTGGATGAAAGTGATTTCAGAGGGTCTGTGTTAAATGTTTCAATGTATTGAGAATCTAAACTTTTAAGACATAGTGATCTTATATTTTTTTGTGGGTAGTGAGTATGAAATTTTGTGGGATAACTTAAATTCGTATGTGTGTCTGATATTTAGCAGCTTATATTTGTGTAGAATTGGCCCCATTCTCCTGTCATAGGTCTACTTACTGAAAAGCTGCAGTTGATAAAGAAGAATGAGAATCTTGTTGCAGTGGACTACGTTATCTGATTATAGTAGAAGCGAAGAATAAAGATAATGGAGTATTAATTTGAAATTTTCTTTGTTAGAAGGTTTGGGACTCCTGCTCTATAAATGGATTTTTCGTAGCTACTGCCCATTATGTCTTTCAATGATAATTTTCTTTTCTTTTCAGATTTAGTTTCTTTCTTGCAGTTGTTACTGATATATCAGTTTATAAGATAGTGTTCTTCTATAGTTAAAGCAATCTTAATTAGGAATCTGAGAATGCTTTGAAAATCATAATATGCTCTGAAAGTTTAAGGGTTTGCCAGCCTCTCTAATAATTGTAGGAGCTTTTAAATCCTCTTATTAAAATAATCAGGACCTGATAATATGTATTATTTTAATTGGTAATATTGCAAATGACGGTTGGTGCTCGTTGTTACAGGTTAAAAATAATCTGCTTTTTAATTAACTTAGGATCTTGCTATAATTTTAGACTACCTCAGGTTTTTTTAAAAAATGGCAAAATTGCATCATTTAGTCACTAGGTGAGAACTGTGTGGATAAATAATCTTGAATTCACATATGCTAAAAACTTTGAAATATTTGGTTTACTTGGTGTAATTTCTGAAGTATCCTAGAAGTAGTATGGGTGTTAAGTTCTTTTTCAGTTCTCCAAGAATCTAGTTTTAAGAATTCCACTTACCTAATCCGCTGCATAATTTTACTATCTTTATATGAGTTTATCTGTGTGTGCGTGTGCATGTATGTTTGTGTGTATGAGTAAAGTATTCCTAGCCTTTTCTCTAAACTACATTTTTTCTTTAAAATTTTAGAGGAATTTGAATGTTGAATATAACATTTCTTTCCAGACAGACATTGTTATAGTGGTAAGCAGTTCTGTTTAGTTATAGGCTTATCAGTAACCTTTACACATAATGTGATATTGTCTGAATGTCTTATTTTGTTCAGCTTTCCCTGGCACTGATGAAGCCTAAGGCTGCTGTTTCTTTGAGTTACTGATAATTTTTTATCTGATTAACTGACACATTTAGTTGAAATCAGACACAGCCCTTAGGCTGGGCATGGATTTAATTTAAAAAGTATCAAAGGTTTGCTCTGTGTGCTATTTAATCATCATGTTTATCAGGCAAAGAAAAATTACCGGAAGGACCATAGGGAGAGGGTTATCTTAAGGAGCAGTAGCTTGGGAAATTGATAATAGCTACAAGGTAATTTACTGCTAACTTTTACATTCATTAATATAACATTTCCCGCTAATAATTACAGTGCATGTAATATACTAATTAAATTGAAAGCATTATCACTAATTTTCTTTTTGCTGAACCCTAAGATAGCTAGATAAGAAGTGAGAATGTGAAATTGAAGAAAACCCATGTAAGTCACACTAATTTAAACAATTGGTTGGCCAGTTAAGACATTTTGGAAACACAAAATGAAACTACTATGAATGTTGAGAAAAACTCATTTTAGACTGTGACAAGGAAATGAAATTTCTAAATGAATGAAATCACTATGTACTGTAGTTTATAAAATATTACAGTGGTCTGACCTGTAAAAGTAATACATCTACCAGGAACCAATACATCACTACTATCCAAGTGTATGATGGCACCACTCTAATGAATGAATATGCTCGGTTGATGAAATACCCTGATGCTATGGGCCTTTGCAGTACCTTTGTTTGTTATATAGCTCTTAACACTTCTTAATATGATTCATTTTTAACTTGGAAAAATATTTTATGCTGTATATCAAAGCACAGTAACTCCATGTTAATATTTAAGAGAAAACCTTCCTCCCCTCCAAAGACCCCTTAACAAAACAACAACAAAAAATCTAAAAAAGGATTTATTTAAAATTTTATGTAATTCAGACAATAAATGTTATACTGTGATATATAGTTATTGTATAATTGTACATTTTAATCTAGCAGTAAGCCTCCAGGGTTTTTTCCACTTTCATTAATGATAGGCGTAGGGTATAATAAAAACTAAAATAATATCACTTCAGCTTGTATGAAAAATAAAACCTATAATTAAGAAGTCTTATCTTCGTAGATGTGAGAAAGTATTGTGCCTGCCTCTAAATGTCTTTTGTCATAATCCACAATTGTATTTGTTTTTATTTGGTTTGGTTAGGTTTGGTTTTTGAAAGTCTCGTGTTCATTTTTAGAACAGAAAAGCTTAGTGGTTTCCATGGAAAGAAAATATTATAGAAAATAAATTTTATTAACTGGAAATCTGCATAGTCTTTTGCTACCTACATTTCGTAGACTATTTTTCTTAACAGTTAGTGTGCTATAATTATTTTATAATGAACGTTCTGAAGGCTAAATCAATACATTGGGATTTCTTCATAATGCGCATTATTGCTGGCAAGGGGGATTCAATCTGGTCAGGCTCTATTGTACCTGATTAATCATAGGACATTCTTTTAAAGAAGTTTTACCTCTGAGTAATCCCATAAGATAGATCTTGAAGACTTTGTAATCACAAAGTTTTAGTGTATTTTTTTTTCCTCTGTAAATTGAATGTAAGGTAATGGCAATAAATTAAAATCATCCAATGGAATAAGCAGAATCTTTGTGCTTGTATGTGGACTTTTTAAAAAAATTAAAGAATTTAGATTCTGTTTAAATGAGCGTTCTAATCTCAGAATTAAAGATCATTGCTTGCATTTATTTATACTAATTTCTTTGACAATCTTAGGTAGGCTTTAGAAAAAGTGAGCCTGTGTTTCATCGATTTAACACAGCAGGACCGAATCACAGTGTACCTCTTCAGATCATCAGTTACTCCATCATCCTTACTTTAGACATGACTATATTTATCAGTCTCAACAGCTCAGTATCAAAATAACAGACATGAAAAGAAGTTTAAGCCTCTTATTAACTAGCGAGGGAACCGAGATCCAGAGAAGTTAGGAATTTTGGCCAAAGACCCATAGTTAGTGATTATCAGAAATAACATCCTGTAAGATATCATTTCTGTTATGGGAACTCAGTCAGGAATATTTCTTGCTTTTACAAATCATCTAATAGTTTTTATAAATGAAAATGGCTTGTGTATTTTAAAGCTTTTTGTTAAAATTAGTAAGCCTTCTCTTGTCCCAAATCTTTCCTTTTTATTTCCTCTGTACTCTTTGTAGCCAATTACAGCAATGTTTCAATGTTTTGCTTTATAAAAATTTATTTTGTTGTTTTTATTTACTATTTTGTATTAATATTATATTTATATAACTTTTTTCTGGAAACAGGTAAACTCTGTGAGGGCAGAGACTGTGACTTATATTGCTATTTAATATTCTTCCCAATTTTTTTCTTTTGGTTTATGTTACTATTGTTATATTTTGCTGTTGTTGTTCTGCCACCCTTACCCCTCTTCTTGACTTTTTTCTTAAACCAGTCTTTTTTACATTAATTTCAGGTTCCTGTGATGCTTGATGTTCAGAAATTAATGATATTAAAATGTTAATATAATGTAACTTTGGCCGAATACAAAATACTTCAAAGCAACATTAAATTCCCCTCCCCTCCACCCCCGTTTCTTTAGCAACTGTATCAGAAAAGTTTGCTTTTCTGAAATCGACCACAGAATATCAAAGACTTGAGCTAAGAAATACATAATTCAACTTAATCAGTATGTCCCCAATAGCATTGCAGTCCCTTAATTGTAACCGGATGTCGTCTCAGTCAGTGCTTGGTCTGGAAAGACCTTGGCAAGTTTGGAATACTGGCTCCAATTAGGTTCTCCAGTTTTATGATTTTTGAGTGCCTTTGATTGCAGAAAAAGTTTGGAGAAACTAAATGAATATTGATGTCTATAGCTTCTGAAACCATTACTGATCTGGGGTTTATTTCTAGATCTGCCCCACAGCTGGTATGTGACCCTGAACTAGAAAATCACACCAGTGATCTTTTGGATGTATGTGCGGTTTAATACTTGGAAAGAAGACCTATAAGGGCCGTCTCCAAGTTTCGTTTAACTCTTGCTCTCCATCCTATCTCTATTCTGTCCAGTGTCTAATGTTTGCCAGCTGGAACCAAGATAACTGTGCATTTAGATTAAATGTACTTTACTGTGTCTGCTTCATATCCAGATGCAAAGGTAAAGCCTGACGGAGAGATAAAATCAAGAATCATGCTAGCTGTTTAAGCTTTTTTCAGCTCTCCCGATTCTGATAGTTTGCAGGTAGCATGAGGGGCAGTATTCTCACTACCTCTTTCTGTCCCAAGTTTTGATATCAAAGATCTCCTGAATGAAGACATTTCATGCATTTACTGCTTTTCAGTGCAGTTATAAAGCTGATATTCATTAATTAGATAATGCTGACTAATAATCAACATGAAAAATTCTTTAGTTATTTTAACTTTTTACATTTATATAATATCCCAGTGTGGTTTGAGAGGAGCACTGTTTGGCTGCTGGTCAGCACTCTTCAGGAATGCTAAGATGGATAACTAAAAGATGATCCACCAAGAAAAATTGGCACATAGATCTGTGTTTATCTTAATTAGCCTAACCCTATACAGGCCATCAGCAGGTTGGCCTTGAAATAATTCTGAAAAGTATAGTCTATGCCTTGAAAGTTTTGATGTTATGGCTGGTGTGTGTGTGTGTGTGTACATGCACGCATCAATGTCTGCGTGTTTGAGTTTATTGAGGGCAAAGAAGAGTTAAGAATGTAACTGGTCCTCAGTATTTGCTTCTCCTTTGTGCAATTCCATATGTTTATGTGACAACATTCTGCTAGACTTTTAAACCTAGTGACTCTATAGTTTTAACAACACTTCAGGCAATAATATGCAGATCAGGGCTAATTAGAATTTTTCCCTTGAATTTTTCTCTGTCTCAGAGAGATGGGAAAAAAATAACTTGGTTTAGAAATCAGTTTCCTGCCAAATTTGCTAAGGGCAAAGATTTAGAGTAATTTATTGTTGATGTTGCTGTTAATTTTGTTTATTTATTTATTTATTTATTTATTTATTTATTTATTTATTGAGGAAGCAGACATTCACCTGGTTCAGAATTCAAAATGTTCCAAATGTTCATGGGCACCTCCAATTTGTAGTCGCGTGCAGAAGTTGTGGATAACCTAAGGACCTACTACTGAGAATTGGCACGTGAAAGGTGGGGGGAGGCAGTCTCAGGGGACTGAGCCATTTCTCTGTGGGATCTCACATTAACTCCAGACAGGGAGTGTCAGACTTGAGTTAAACTGTAGGACACTGGTGTTGCAGAATTGCTTGGTGTGGAGAAAACCCCACACATCTGGTATCAGAAGTGTTGTGGGTATGGTAGTTGTAGGTGTGAGAGTGAGGGAGAAACAGGACCAACTGGGATTTTTCTCATATAATGGTTATGTTATGTTTAATCTAGGCTTTTATTTTTACTTTTTTAATGAAAGGAACACATAACTCAGTATTAAGCTATTTACCTGATACTGATGCCTCTGATGTATTCGGTGAACTTATGAAAAGCACAGCACTTGCTTCATCTTTCAAGCTGGCACCATGACTTCGTTCTTTTCCAGGATGGTCACTAGCCTTTATGTAAAAATGAGACCACTCCTGTTTGTTTAGCAATCTATGTGGCATTTATTAATTAGCATCTATAAACATAGATACTCTTGCTACCCCTGACTCCTAGCAAAGTATTTCTTAGTCTGAAGCTGAACATCTTAAAGACTGTTCCTCCTTTAATTTCCTTTTTTGGTATAGTCAGTGAAGTTGTTTCTATCATTTTCCAGATTAGCACTTAAGACAATAAGAAGAAAAGAAAATTTCAAAAAGAGGTGGTAACCCTCTATTCTTAACCTTTTCTGTGGTGATGCTGGAAACCACCAATTTTTATATTTCTATATCTTATTTAAAAGGTTAGTGTATTCTAGAGGGCCTTTATTAGACAGTAATCTCCTTGAACATACAGGTAATGTCTTCTTGTGTATTACTCAATCTAGAATGCATATAGGAACTCAAATTATTATTGAGTAATTTACTGAGTAAAAACAAAAAATTGTTGGGATTTGTCTGTTGCTGATTTTTAGGCATTTTACTTTGATAAGTACCTTCCCACCACCCTTTCCTTAAGTTTTCTTAAATAATTATATATTGTTAAGGTCATTGTACTTATCTTAGACCTCCTTGCCTGTATCTCTGTTCTTTGCCCCTTCTAGGCACTGCTTGGTACCAAAGGGGCTCATTGGCTTCGATTCTCTTGCTCCTTTTAGCTGGCTTTCCCTTGGATTTGTCCAGTGCAAGCCACTGGGGAGACTGGAGGTCAAAAGGAAGGGAGAAACCCTGACTCCTTCTCTGCCTGGGTGGAATATCTGCTGTGGCTGGCTTGCCTCTTGCTTTAGTTCCTATTGGACACATCCACTGAGGTTCCAGCTTCTGCCAGGCTACTTGGTTGGTTCCTGCACTCTTTATCCTTTGTCCCTTCAGCTTAGCAACTGCCTTCTGTTACTGCTGGGCCTGGGTCACTTCACTGTGCTGTCTTTCCCTTCTCAGTCCTGTCATCTGTGAAATCAGTTCCCTGTACTTTTCTTTAAACTCTTAGAGTGGTTCCTGTTTTTCTAGTTGAATTTTAATTGATATAGTCTTTGAAGTCCTAATCTTGTATAACTCTGATATTGCTAAATAATTAATAAAATAGCTTTCCTTTACATTTATTACTGTAGGATCCCTTAAAAGGACTGAATTTTGCTCAGGCACTTGATGATTGATTATAAGAGTATACTGGGTTTAAATGAGGGAGAGATCACTTCTGATCAGAGGGAACAGGTGTGGCTTCATGGGTTGTGAAGATTGAGTAGGATTGCACTTGGTGGTAATTGGGCCAGAGGGTAGAACATTGAAAATGGACAAAGGAAGAACATTGAAAATGGAACAAAGGTTGGGAGATGGAAATTATTATATTCGGCCTAAATAGTAGAGATTTGTGTAAAGGATTTATGGAAATAAATGTAGATTAGAGAGAGAAATTTATTTGGCAGATGGGGAATATGAATGGGTTGGGTCAGTTGGAGGGAGAAGAAATTAGTGGAGGAGAGAGCAGTGATGGCTCCATTGATGTTGTTTTAGGGACTGCTGATAGGATCTGAACTGGGAGTACTATAGTGAAATGCCTAATTTGCCCTACCTAGTGACTAGAGATGGGGGACTCTTCGTATCTTATGCTTATCTGGCTCTGAGCAAGCACCCACAGAGAGTGGAGAGTCTAAAGTTACTAGCCTGTTTTGAGCCTGGGTGGTTAGTGACAAAGGTAGAGAAATGGGGCAATAAAGGAGGTTAATTAAGAAACCAGTATTTGTATTGCTTTCTATGAATATTTGAGTACCATCTTGTATGTTACACAAGTTGGCTCACAACCCTATGAACTAGATATTATCATTTGTATTTCATGAAGAAACTATACTTATCAGAGTTAGATTTGTACAAGATTTTATTACTGGCTATGTTGTGAAGTTGAACATTTTAACTCAGGTCTTCCCTTTTCTGTTTTTTCTTTTTTAACTAATTCACTTTATTAGCTTCCTTGGTTACATTTAATGCCATGTGTTCTTTTGACCATAAATCACAATTTCCTCAGTAATTATGGTAAATTGAATTTTGGACATGTTAAAGGAAAGATACAAACTTTTAAAAACCCTTTTCTTCTGAGAGCATAATTTTTGTTTATGACTGAGGTAAAAGGTAAGGGTGTTTCTTTTGTTTTGGTTGCTTTTTGAAGGACACCCATGCTTTAAGAGACTACTAAACTAGATACATATTCTCATGACTGTGTCATTCCTGAACTGGATAATGTTTCTGTATGTTAATGGAAGTGAGGGGGTGCCTGAGTGACTCAGTCATTTGAGGGTCTGACTCTTGATTTCGGCTGAGGTCATGATCCCAGGGTCATGGGAGTGAGCCCCACCTCCAGCTCTGCACTGAGCGTGGGGCCTGCCTAAAATTCTGCCCTCTCTTTTGCTGTCTCTCTCCAAAATAAAAATAAATAAATAAATACGTGGAAGAAAGACTGAACTGGGAAATGGCATACCAGATTCTTTCCATAATGGTGCCACCATCATGTTTCGTAGGCTTTTGGTACTGAACATAATATATTCCCCTCTGATTCTACATCCCTTCTAGCAGTTGTACCCTGCCTTTTTAGCAATAGATCTTTTTAGAATATTTGTTTTTACTTATTTTCTTTCTCATTGCCATTCTCTTATCCTGCTTCAGTTTGATTTCCATCAGAACCAATTTATTAAAATTTCTCTCGTTAAGGTCGGTAACAATCAAATCAGGTAGACACATTTTATTCTGTTTTTTACCCCTAATCTTTCCTTTCCTTGACCTCTTTGTCGTATTCAGCCCTATGACCTTTCCTTCTTTTTAAAATCTTCTTGACCTTGGCTTCTGTGATCTTCATCCCTCCTAGTTTCCCATCTGTCTCTCTGTCCTTAGTTTTCTTTCAAGATCTTTCTTTCTCTTGTCTACTTGATAAATGGTATGGTTCCTCACAGCTTCATTCTTCATCTTCTTTCAGCCTACACTTCTTGCTGTTTGATTGCATCTCTTCTCATGGCTTCACTTACCACTGATGTACACATTTATGCCACCCAATTATACTTCTTTTCTTTCCTTTTTTCTTTTATTTTAATTTTTTAAAAATATACATCCAAATTAGTTAGCATATACTGCAACAATGATTTCAGGAGTAGATTCCTTAATGCCCCTTACCCATTTAGCCCATCCCCCCCCACACCCCCTCCAGTAACCCTCTGTTTGTTCTCCATACTTATGAGTCTCTTCTGTTTTGTTCCCCTCCATGATTTTATATTATTTTTGTTTCCCTTCCCTTATCTTCATCTGTTTTGTCTCTTAAAGTCCTCATTTGAGTGAAGTCATATGATTTTTGTCTTTCTCTGACTCATTTCACTTAGCATAATACCCTCCAGTTCCATCCCCTTGGTTGCAAATGGCAAGATTTCATTCTTTTTGATTGCCGAGTAATACTCCATTGTATATATATGCACCACATCTTCTTTATCCATTCATCCATCGTTGGACGTTTGGGCTGTTTCCATATTTTGGCTATTGTTGATAGTTTTGCTATAAACGTGGGGGTGCACGTGTCCCTTCGAAACAGCACACCTGTATCCTGTGGATAAATGCCTAGTAGTGCAATTGCTGGGTTGTAGGGTAGTTCTGTTTTTAGTTTTTTGAGGAACCTCCATACTGTTTTCCAGAGTGCCTGCCCAGCTTGCATTCTCACAATTATACTTGTTTTCTGAGCTCCATACCCAACTGTCTACTGGACAGCTCTCACTGAATGACTAAACGCACATGCCCAAAATAGTACTCATCATATCCCTTCCCAAAATTTGTGGATTTCTTATGAAATCAAAACCATTGCTCTCCATCAAGTGACGAAGCCAAAAATTTGAGATCATTCTAGATTTCTTTCTCAGCCACATGCCAGTAAAATCCGTTGGTCTTATGTCACAAATCTGTCATTTCCTTGTTATCGTCATAACCACCCTAGTTCAGGCCTTCATCATATATTTTCTTAGATTTCTTAAGGGTTTCCTAAGTAGATGTTTTGCATCCAACTTTATGCTTTTCTGATAAGCGCTCCCACATAATGTTTTAAAAATATAAATCCAATTGTACAATAATGTTAATGTCCTTAACATTCCATGCTTATCAATTGGAAGAATTACAATTGTTTAAAATGTTCATACTACCCAAAGTGATCTACAGATTCAATGCAATCCTAGCAAAATTCTAATGGCATTTTTCACATATACAGAAAAACAATCCTATAATCTGTATAGAACCACAAAAAGCCTCAAATAGCCACAGCAGTCTTGAGAAACAGCTGAGCTGGAGGCATCACTTTTTCTGATTTTAAACTGTGTTATAAAAACAGATACATAGATCAATGAACAGAATAGAGAGCCTCAATATAAACCCATGCATATATGATCAGTTAATTTTGACAAAGGAGCCAAGAATAAACAATGAGGAAAAGATAGTGTCTTCTATAAATGGCGTTGGTAAAACTAGTTAGCCATATTCAAAAGAATGAAACTGGACCTCTGTCTCACACCATAAATAAAAATTAACTCAAAATGGGTTAACGACTTGATGGCAAGATCTGAAACTATAAAACTCTTAGGAGAAAATATAAAGATAAACTTTTTGACATTGTTCTTGTCTTAGCAATGATTTTTTGGATTTGACACAAAAAGCAAAGGCAACAAAAGCAAAAATACACAAATGGACTATATCAAACTAAAATGTTTCCACACAGCCTCAGAAACCAACAAATGAAAAGGCATCCTGTGAAATGGGAGAAAACTATTTGCAAACCACATTTATGGTTAAGGGATTAATATCCAAAATACATAAGGAATTCATAAAACTCAATAGCTAAAAAACAACCTGATTAAAAAATGGGTAGAGAACCTGAATAGACATTTTTTTTAAATAAGACATACAGATGTCCAACAGGTATGTGAAAAGGTGCTTAACATCACTAATTATCAGGGAAATGCAAATCAAAACCATAATAGGATATCACTTAGGATGCCTGTTATCAAAAAAGCAAGAGATAATGAATACCAATAAGGATTTGGAGAAAAGGGAACCCTTGTGCACTATAGGTGGGGATGTAAACTGATACAGCCACTATGGAAAACAGTAGGGAGGTGTCTCAAGAAATTAAAAATAGAAATACCACATGATACAGCAGTCTTGCTTCTGGGTATGTATCCAATGGAAATGAAATTATCTCAAAGAAATACCTCTATTGTCATGTTCATTGCAGTATTATTGGTAGTGGCCAAGGTATGGAAAAAGCCTATGTGTCCATTGACAGATGAATGAATAAAGAAAATATGGTATATATGTGTGTGTATACAAACACACATATATACATATACATATGTACAATGGAATATTATTCAGCCTTAAAAGAAAGAGGAAACCTTGCCATTTGCATCAATATTGATGAACTGGGAAGGCATTATACTAGCTGAAAGAAGCCAGACAGAGAAAGATAAATACTGCATGGCATCACTTATATGTGGGACTAAAAAAAAAAAAAAAAAAAAAAAAAGAGGTTGAACTCATAGAGTGCAAAGGTGGTTGCCCTTGGAGTAAGGTTGGAGAGGGTATAAACTTACAGATGTAAGATGAAGAAGGTCTGAAGATCTAATGTATAACTTGTGACTATTGTTGATAATACTGTATTGTATAATTGAAATTTGCTTTGAGAATAGGATTTAAATGTTCTCACCAAAAGAAAAAAAAAAGGAAATATGCGAATTGATGGATATGTTCATCAACTTGATAGTGAGAATTTTGAATTCTTTCACAATGTATGTATATATCAAATCACTGCATTGCGTGTTTTAAATTGCTAACAATTTTATTTGTCAATTATAACTCAATAAACCTGGAATAATTTTTAAATCATATAAAAAATAATAATCCTCATTTATATGAGTTGCATTTAAAAAATTATCTCAAACTAATCAAAGGAAGTTTTCTTAGGAGCTTAAAAAATGAGTGCAGAAAGCATCTTCTAAACAGATTAAATGCTTTCTATCAAACTGATTTGCTTAGAATTGAAAACTTATTGATTGTTGCTTTATTCTCCCAAAAAGGATTAATAGTTTAATCCTTTGTTTATTTATTTTGTTGTTGTTAAAGAGTTCCACAGAAGTCCTCAAAATATCATCTTATCTTTTTACCAAGAAGAATATTCTTGGGAAACTCAATTGAAAAAGGAACTATAGTTCTAGACTTCTGTTCAGCTTCATTTTTAGGTTGAATTTGGTATCGGATGAATAGCAAACTCTCAGTTTCCACATTAAGATGTAGTAATGGCTAATTTATTCAAAACTGGGATTGTTATACTATGGCAACTAAAATGGAGACTCAAGGGGCGCCTGGGTGGCGCAGTCGGTTAAGCGTCCGACTTCAGCCAGGTCATGATCTCGCGGTCCGTGAGTTCGAGCCCCACGTCAGGCTCTGGGCTGATGGCTCGGAGCCTGGAGCCCGTTTCCGATTCTGTGTCTCCCTCTCTCTCTGCCCCTCCCCTGTTCATGCTCTGTCTCTCTCTGTCCCAAAAATAAATAAAAACGTTGAAAAAAAATTAAAAAAAAAAAATGGAGACTCAAAAGTAAAATAATACACCAGCTTTAAATGGAAATAAATGACAAATGATTATGATTTTCTGCAATTTCTGTGTCATTTAATTTTCAGCCTTAACAATTTTTTTCCCTATTAAATTGAGAAAGCTCACAAAGGGAGACAATAATCCCACAAATTAGTGACCTAATACTCTGTCATGAGCTCACTGTTTAATGGAAGAACTCCACATGGTGATCATTTTCCATTTCAGAAATGTTTTATATTGATGATACTAAGAAAAACAAAAGCCTTTCTAACAAGTCAAACAAAACTTTTAGTCAGAATGTATGTCATTTGAAATCACTACCATTTGAAAATTCTCAGTGTCACTTTCAGAATTATTTCATATAAAATAGTATTCATTTCTGTGGTTATTTTTATTAACCTGGACTTGTTTAGTTCTACTCAAGTGAAGAATTGGAAGTTTAAGGAAAACTATCTAGTGCTTTCCTGGCCATATAAATTTCTTATTTAGTTATCCAGGCCCTAGAACATCATTGGCATTCACAAATGTTTCTTATTTAATAATGTCATGTTGCCAGAAGTCCAAATATCACCACTCAGAGCTGTAATGCAAGTGTGCTTCTTTAATGAATGGTTCATATTAAAAATGTTGGAATGTTTTTCAGATGAAAACCGCTTTAAATTCAGCAGATCATTTTTTTCTCAACAGGCAGGAACTCATTAACAGAATAATACTTGTAACTGGGGCATTTTTCAAAGGAAATAATATCCCCGATAAATGCAAGCTACATATCTTCTTATCTTTAGAATAAGTGGGTCTAGTTTTCATTTGTTAAAAAAAAAGGACAGCTTGTGTTCAATTTATCTTGTCATCTTTGTGAACCAACTTCTTAGTATGGAGACAAGTAAATATTTGGCTCTAATATTGGGTCTAACAAGTAAATCTAATTTGGGTCTGGATTTCTACCTTGAAACCCTCCTTATAAACTTAGAATTATCACTGTTACCATATGGCCAAATGCTTTCACCATCCCATTGTCTGTATTGGGTGCCTTTCGGCTGTGATATGGTAGAGCTTCACATACAAATGAGAAAAACAGATCAGGTATAAGTCCATTTATCTCCTTGTGTGTCTATGTTCCTGACACTTTAGGGTACTGATATTAAGAGTAGGCGTTAATAACACTTTAGGACTATGGGAAGGTCCATGTTTCTACTTCTTCCAGCGATTAGACTAGGACTAATGGCAGATTAGGCCCTTATTAGTTGGTTGTTTAATACAGAAGATTCAACCATACAATCAGATACCAAATGGAGATAGGCAATTAGAATTATGTCAGTTTGTTAGCAGATAAGGTATATATAAATTTCTTGTTAGAGTCAGATTTGTTTCTTTGAAGAAAAATATTTAGTGGATTTTTTACATAAATGCTTTATTAAGGAGGATATAGGAAGACAGTAATAGGAGCAGTTATCTGTGTTCTTATAGTCAAGAAGGGCAAAGAATCAATATTTCTGATTGTTCCATACTTGGGGTATAATTTTTTTTAAGTATTTCCTAAAGTCATTCCTCCCCTCCTTCTTTTGGTTCATTATCCTCTGTATAGACTTATGTCACATATTTTATTTAAAATTCCCATTCTCCTGCATCCCTCACAGCATTTTAGTTTCTTAAGGTTAGCAACTGTGCTATTTCAAATGTGCTTACCCTCTCCTAATATGGGATTGGTCACACACATACTTTTAATAATAATATAATAGATCTATTTTAATAATAGATATATTTTTAATAATATTTCCCCTAATTAAAAAAGTAATACACATGGTATAAAAATATTTGTGGGGTACTTGGGTAGCCCAGTCGATTAAGCATCTGACTTTAGCTTAAGTCATGATCTCAAGGCTTGTGAGTCAAGCCCCATGGCAGGCTCTCTGCTGTCAGCTCAGAGCCCACTTCAGATCCTCTGTCTCCTCTCTGTGTGGCCCTCCCCCAATACCACATACTTTCTGTCAAAAATTAAATAAACATAAAAAAGGTATTTGAGAAGGTATAAAGTTGTAAATAAAACAGAAAAATGAAATACTGTTTAGAAATAAGCATTATTGTAATTTGGTCTATTTCTGGTCTTCTTTCAATGCCTTATGGATATTTCAAAAAAAATCCATATATTTTAATACACAATCTGTGGAAATTTTTTTCACTGAATCTTATGTCATAAATATTTCCTCATGTTGGGCATCTTTTGGGATGAGCACTGGGTGTTGTATGGAAACCAATTTGACAATAAATTTCATATATTTAAAAATAATAATAATGTAAAAAAAATAAATATTTCCGCATGTTATATATCCTTTGAAAATATTTTGTTAATGACTGCTTTGTCTTCTCTCTTCTAAATGTACCATAGATATGCCTGGGTGGCTCAGTCGGTTAAGTATCTGACTCTTGATTTTGGCTTAGGTCATGATCTCACAGTCATGGGATCGAGCCCTGTGTTGGACTCCACCTTGGGCCATGGAGCCTGCTTAAGATATTCTCTCTCCCTGTTCACCTGCTTGTTCCCCACTTGTTCATAAATGCACGTGTGCATTCTCTCAAAAAAAAATTTAAAAAATTAATGTACCATCCTTCTATTATTTGAGATTTTAGGATTTTAAAATTTTTGTTCCAATTACATGAAGAATGTAAATAAGATGAAGATACTTATAAATAAACTTTTGTATACATTTATAGTTAGTTTTATTGACTACATTTCTGAAAGTAAAATATTAAATTGCTGGGTCTCACTATTGACAATAGCCAAAGTGTGGAAAGAGCCCAAAAGTCCATCAATTGATGAATGGATAAAGATGTGGTGTAAATATGCAATGGAATATTACTCCATGATCAAAAAGAATGAAATCTTGCCATTTGCAGCAATGTGGATGGAACTAGAGTGTATTATGCTAAGCGAAATTAGTTCAGTCAGAGAAAGACAAATATCATATGATTTCACTCATGTGGAATTTAAGAAAACAGATGAACATAGGGGAAGGGAAGCAAAAATAAGAAAGGGAGAGAGACAAATCATAAGAGACTCTTAAATACAGAGAACAAACTGAGGGTTAATGGAGGGAGGTGGGTAGAGGGATGGGCTAAATGGGTGATGGGCATTAAGGAGGGCACTTCTTGGGATGAACACTGGATGTCATATCTAAGTAATGAGCCACTAAGTTCTATTCCTGAAATCATTATTACAGTATATGTTAACTAACTTGGACTTAAATTTTTAAAAAATTGTTAAAGAAAAACAAAGAAATTACTGGGTCTAAGAAAATAAACATAATAAGGCTACATAATAAGATACATACCTCAAGGTTGGTTTTCAGAAAGGATGCACTAGCAACAGCTTCATCCATGGTGCACGAGCTTATGCAACTCTCCATATCCTAATCATCTTTAAGTATTAATCAAATTTTAATAAAATTACACACAGACATATATATATATATATATATATATATTTGTTTGACAAAAAGTAATTCTAGTTTGTATTTTCTTTGTTCTTCTGAAGGTTGAAATTAGTCATTGTATTTATTCTCTTAAAAATACCTAGTAATATCTTTTCTCATTTTTACTATTGGGTGTTAATCTGTTCCTTCTATCTTGAAAGACAAAGACATTAACTCTTTCTCATGTATGTTACAAAGTGGTCTTTTTGTTTTCATTTATTGACTTAGTTTTGTTTAGGATAATTGCTGAAGTTGTAATTTTATGTAATCATCTTCATTCAATTATAAATGTTTATTGAATATTCAGTATTGTCCTAGGTGCTTTTCTAGAGCTGAGGATATAGTGAAACAAGACCAAGTACCTGCCCTCATAAAACTAAAGACACATTTTAAAAAAATTAAATAAGAGAGAAAAATAAATAAATAAAAATTAAATAAGTAAACATATGATGTAATTTCAGGTAATGCTATGAAGAAAATAAATCCAGGGCAAGGAAGTAGTGACAGGGCTAGGGAGGGGTAGTGAGTGGAGTAGGAGGACTGTTTTAGAAAGAAGGCAGAGAAGGCCTGTCTGAGATATTTGAGCAAGACCCTAAAAAAGTAACCAAATAGATCATGTAAATTTCTACAGGAAGTGTTTCATAGGCATAGGGAAGGAGACCCTAAGATGCAAATGAGCTTAAATGTTTGAGGAACAAGAAGTCCAATGAGGATCATTGGAATAAGCTGACAGGATAGTAGTAGATGGTGAGGTCAGAGAAGCTGGGAGGGCCCAGGTCATTTAGAACCTTGTATATTATCCAAAAGGAGATTGTGTATTACTCTTAAGCTTTGTGGGAAGCCATTAGAGGATTTTCAAGCAGGGAGCTGCATGTTCTGGTTTATATTTTGAAAGATCACTGGTTGCTCTGTGGAGATAAACTGTAGTGAGGAAGTGTGGACTTCAGGAGGTGAGTTAGGAAACTATTGCAGTAGTCCAATTGAGAGTGATGGTGGTTAACACTAGTGGTAGTGGTGGAGGAGATGAGAAGTGATTGGCTTCTGGATATTTTTGGAAGATGGAGCTAATAGAACTATTGCTTGGTTGGATGTGGGTCATAAGGGAAAGAAAAATCATGGATGACTCTAAGATTTTTGGCCTGACCAAAAATATATGTGCAATGTCATTTCCTAAGATGAGCAGCCATATATGAAAGCACCTCTAGGTGCGATGAGTGTATGTGCCTGAATCAAGAGTTTTGTTTTGAATCTGTTCAGGTTTGAAATACTTAGTAAACACCCAGATGGGCATTAGAGCAGACATTTGCATCCTGGATCTTTAGAAAACATGCAACCAGATGAAATTGCCGGGGAATGAATATAGTTAGAGAAGGGAAGAGAGACAAGGACTGAACTCTGGGCACTTTAATTTTTGGAGATAATGAAGAGGGCAAGGAGCCAGTAAGGGAGAGAGAGGAATAGCCATTAAGGTAGGAAGAAGAATTCAAGTAAGGTAATGACCGAGAATTGCCCATTGAATTTGGCAAACCTACAGGATAAGAGAAGTTTTAGTATACTGATAGGAACTCAAGGTTGCCTGGAGGGGGTTTAAAAGAGAATGGATGATGAGGAAATGGAGAAAAATATATACGTTCTTTTGAAGTTTTACTTTAATAAGGATAATAATTATCCCTATTAAAAAATGATACCTGGAAGAGGACATGAGTTTTTTGGCAGCTATCACAGTATATTATATAATGATGAACATGAACCAGGAGTAAAAATTGATGGTACAAGAAAAAAACAAAAAGCCCTTAAGCCATGTAGATGTATTGGGATACCATGCAAAGGATCACTTAGGAGCAGTTAGGGCTTAGGAGCCCATTTTCATAGGAAGAGGCAGAAACTATAGGTACAGGTGCTGATAGGTTGATAGAGCTGATGATCCTTAGTCAGATCTTTCTGGATTTTATTTTCTTTCTTTTCTAAATGTTTAGAATGGTTCCCAAGAGCAGGAAAAAATCATGTATGTATTCAGGATGATGATGCTTAATTAAAATCAATACAGTTTGCTTCAAAAGGAAAGAGGGTGACTCAGTTAACTGTCTGACTCTTGATTTCGGCTCAGGTCATGATCTCATGGTTGTGAGATCAAGCCACATGTCAAGCTCTGCACTGAGCGTGGAGCCTGCTTAAGATTCTCTCCTTCCCTCTCCCTCTGCCCTTCCCATGCTCGTTCATGTGTGCACTCTCTCTCTCTCAAAAACTTAAAAAAAAGTAATGACAGAGCTAAAAGGGAGGTAGTGAGGGGGTAGGAGAACTATTTGCTGAAGATCAAACCATAATCCTCTGTCTTAAGAGTCCAGTGCAGATTTGTAATATATAATTGCAGAGAAGTCTAAGAAGCTCACTGATATTTCCTGACTGAAAAATACAAGGATTAGACATACACTAACAGGTATTCAGACATATTCTGAAGATGCTGTAATTAAAACAGTGTGGTGCTGACCCAGAAATAGATCAGTGGAACATGTACACAGAAGACCTAAACATGTATAGGAATGTAGCATATGATAAAGTTGACAGTGAAACTGGTGGGGAGAATTCTCTACATAAAAGATGATATTGAACAATTGGCTAACTACTTAGAATGATAGAAATTTCTATCTTTGGTATGTCTTCTACCTTGCTAATTCGTTTTTTGTTGAGGCCTGTCTACCAACCACACCTGTGCTCTTGCTTATCTACATAGTACCACATGCTAGTAATAATGAAGCTGTGTTTGTACCAGTTTGTGAGTATGTTTGCTTCTGCAGATGCCCTCTCTATTGTTATGATTGGCCTTGTTGGTCAGATAGCTGCATGGACTAGCTTCTCAGCAGTCTTACAGGTGTGTCTCACATTGACAAAGCATGGGAGAAAGGGTGATCTAAGCAACAAATGACCCCTGTGATGTCTACTTAGCTGATCTGGTCATAGCTAACTTTGTAAATATGTGTTAGCATTTTTTATCTACAAAACAAAGAAGATGATGACAGTCTACCTTGGAGCATTGTTGAGAGTAGTAACTAATACAAATGTTTAACGGTATTCTGCACTGCTGTTTCTCATACTCAGTGATGCCATTGCTGACTATTATTTCCTCAGTCGAACTAACACGTCCATCATTGATAGTGATAATGTTCTAGGCTGAGTAGTGTCCATTTGTGTTTGAGAGCTCCTGTGGCTCAGCAATGTACTCAGCTATTTAGGGTCCAATCTTTGTCTCTAACTTCTCTATCATTGACATTATTATTTTTTATTTTGATTTTCTCTGCCTTTGACAATCTTGATGACAGGAATGTAATTTGATTTGTATTCACTCTCAAAATTCTGTGAACTGTGTTCAATTTAACAATAGATATTCATTGTTTGATTAGTCATTTATTTTACTGAGGCTCTGACATTCATTTTTTGCAGAATTTGGCAATGGTTTTTGTGTCAAATATTTTGTTCTTGCTTTCATCAAACATGACTGCAACTTTCCCCACAGTAGTCGTAACTAACTAACTTCTTAATTGTAAAATACAGTGGTTCTGTTGAACTTTCTATAGCATGTGGCGCTATGTATATGTATATAAGCAAGAGCACAGGTGTGGTTGGCAGACAGGCCTCAGTGAAAAGGCTGCTTGTTCTACTGACCAGCTGTGTCAACTTGAATGAGATAATCTTATTTTTTCATATATAAAATCAGTTTAATAGTATTCTGGAATGCTATAAGGAATAGCTAAGATAAGATCTACACATTACCTAGCACCTAGGCACTTGGTAATATTGTTGCTTTATCTTTCTTTTTCATCAAAATTCTATTTATGCACACATTCATTACTCTATCCTTGCTGTGTCTCTTCTTATCATGACCACTCTTTTCCAGTGTCTTCACCAAAGTCTCTTTCTTCTCCTTCTCCTTACATTTAGCTCTACCCTCACTGTCTTACACTGAGGCACCTTCTTGCTCTTTGTCCTGCTCCTTGGGGTTCTTGTTTGCTCCTACGACTTCAGGTTCTTCTATATGCTGATAACACCCACATCTTTCTCTATACTCTTTTGAGCACTCTATACTCTTTTGAGGTATATTGAGTATTCAATATACCTAATAGTCTTTCTACTTTGGATACCTAACAAACAAACTTAAAAATATACATAAAGCTAAATAAGCTCAGTATTTTGTTTTAAGACATGTAGTTCCTTTCTTAGCTAGTGGTCACTTAAAGTGGAATCATTGGTCCCACCTTTTATATGTGCTTCTTGTCTCTGTGCTGATGGTTCCCAAGTTTTATTAATTTTGTCTCTAAGTTGTTTTTGGAATTTAGCTTCTTATCTCCATTCTTCAGTTCTTTCAGACTAAGCTCCTTCTCTCTCTACTCTCTTGTGTACCCTTGACACTGTCAACCAGTCTTATCTTTCTACTTGTAAATATGATTGTATCTTGTTAAAATCCTTAGCATGACCCAAGAGAAACAAAAAC